>NW_021703776.1:41741913-41960049 GCF_005190385.1 Monodon monoceros | reverse complement strand
CGTATGGTAGTTCTATTTTTAGTTTTCTAAGGAACCTCCATACTGTTCTCCATAGTGGCTGTATCAATTTACATTCCCACCAACAGTGCAAGAGGGTTCCCTTTTCTCCACACCCTCTCCAGCATTTATTGTTTGTAGATTTTTTTGATGATGGCCGTTCTGACTGGTGTGAGGTGATACCTCATTGTAGTTTTGATTTGCATTTCTCTAATGATTAGTGACATTGAGCATCCTTTTATATGTTTGTTGGCAATCTGTATATCTTCTTTGGAAAAATGTCTATTTAGGCCTTTTGCCCATTTTTGGATTGGGTTGTTTTTTTGATATTGAGCTGCATGAGCTGCTTGTAAATTTCGGAGATTAATCCTTTGTCAGTTGCTTCATTGGCAAATATTTTCTCCCACTGTGAGGGTTGTCTTTTCATCTTGTTTATGGTTTCCTTTGCTGTGCAAAAGCTTTTAAGTTTCATTAGGTCCCATTTGTTTATTTTTGTTTTTATTTCCATTTCTCTAGGAGGTGGATCAAAAAGAATCTTGCTCTGATTGATGTCATAGAGTGTCCTGCCTATGTTTTATAGTATCTGGTATTACATTTAGGTCTTTAATCCATTTTGAGTTTATTTTTGTGTATGGTGTTAGGGAATGTTCTAATTTCATTCTTTTACATGTAGCTGTCCAGTTTTCCTAGCACCACTTATTGAAGAGGCTGTCTTTTCTTCATTGTGTATTCTTGCCTCCTTTTTCAAAAATAAGGTGACCATATGTGCATGGGTTTATCTCTGGGCTTTCTATCCTGTTCCGAGATCTACTATTTTTTGTTTCCCTTTCTTGCCTTCTTTTGGATTATTTGAATATTCTTTATAATTCCATTACAATTTTATCTATTTTTTAGCTATACATTTTTGTTACTTCAATTATCTTTTATTTTTATTATTTTTTTTGTGGTACACGGGCCTCTCACCGTTGTGGCCCCTCCCGCCGTGAAGCTCAGGCTCCAGACGCGCAGGCTCAGCAGCCATGGCTCACGGGCCCAGCCGCTCCGCGGCATGTGGGATCTTCCCAGACCAGGGCACGAACCCGCGTCCCCTGCATCGGCAGGTGGACTCTCAACCACTGCGCCACCAGGGAAGTCCTCAATTATCTTTTAAAGAAACTAAAATTAGAAATAAAATATTTTATATTATTCACATAATTACCATTCTTGGAACCTCTTATTCTTGCTTTCTCTTTTGCTCTCACTCTCTCTCTCCCTCTCCTTCTCTTTCCTCAGTTCCCTCTTTTCTGTCACTCTTATTCAGAGTTTCAAATTCTAGTCCCCTCAGCCTCTCTGATCAAAATCAGGGAATTTTGATATCTGTGTTTTCAATTCAACTAGGCTTTTTGTTGGTTCCTCACCTTGTATTGTAATCAGGAAATCACCTACAGTCAGAAACCAGGTCAACCTTACAGCCCATTTCATTTGTTTCTTTTCTCTCAGAGACCACATTCTTTTCCTTCCTCCTACTGTCCCCTGCCTGAAAACAATCATTTCACTTAATTTTCCAGTTTTGTAAATGTTTCCAGTGGATAGCAATTGCTATGGCAATTAATCCTTCATGGGCAGAAGCTGAAATTCACTTTTTGCTTTTAGACCTGACTTCTATTTTTTATCATATTAAGATTATTAACCCTGCTTTCACTTTTGTCTTAGATAGTTCTCTGGTATACAGCTCACAGTTGCCTTTTTCATCGTGATCTATCCTGAAATTGTTTGCCTTTCAATAGATGAATTGAGACAATTTACATTTATTAAAATGACAAATATATTTGATTTTAGCAAACTGGTTTTATTTAGTTTGTTTTGTTTGCATAGTTTTTTTTAATAATTTTTTTATGTTGATCTGCTTCTTTGCATCTTGATGTGTGTGTATGTGTGTGTGTGTGTGTGTGTGTGTGTGTGTGTGTGTGTGATTCTTATATTTGTAAAGTATTGTTGCTGTTGTTCTAGCTTGGCTAGCTTTATAGTTTTACATTTTGCTGTTATTCCTCTATGTATAGAATATTAATTTTGTATTGTAAGCAATATTAAAATTACCTTACTTCTTCTCTCTTTCTTCCTCCACACTCTCTTCTTCAGTAATGTGTATTACTAAGATTTTCTTTCTAATATAGAACCTTTGAAATGTCAAAGATGCTTATACTTACATTTGATCTGTTAGACTAAAATAATATACTTTGAATTCTAGCTATTAGAAAAGAGGAAATCTGAGAAACTACTTAATCCCTAAGTTGTTTACCCTGTTAAATTAATTAAACAAGGGGGCTATTACACTGCAGTGGCTCCAATGCCATGGAGGTCTAAATAAGTAAACCAAAATCTAAGCCTATAAATGCCTCATGGTTACAAAATTGAAATCTAAGGACAACCAATTACAAACAGCCAACCAGGTTTGAAGCTATAGCCAATCAAATAATTTCCTGTCTTTACTGCCACATCTTCCCTATATAAGTTTTTCCCATAGCTTCTGTCAGTAGAGTGCTTTTAACCAGTTCTGGTTTGGCACTGCCCCAGTTGAATCTATTTTTGCTCAAATAAATTAAAATACTTAATATCCCTCGGTTTACCTTTTAACACCCTTCTCCTCACCGTGTGTGATTAGATATGCCCTCTCTACTTTTTCTACATACATTTACATCCTGTTCTATTCTCCTAATCTGCCCATTATGTATAGCTGTAATTCTGTAGTTAAATATTTTCAATTCTCATTGCCAATCCTTTAGCCTTGGTTTCCCCACTCATCTCTTAGCCATGTAAATTCTGTCTTCTAGCACTTTCTTAAGGTAGGCTCATGTAAAAAATTTCCTTAAATCTTGCATGTTCAAAGTAGCATGACTGTGATCTGTATAGCTGAAGAGCAATTTCACTTATTTATACTCTCAGAACATATGTGTATGTTCTTCACTGTCTGCTGATGTTGAATCTCGGTGAAAAGAAATGTGAAGTCAATTTGACATTTTGCCCTTCTATGAGATTTGGTATTTCTCCCTGGAAGCTCAAAGTTTTCTCTTATCCTACTGTCCCGTAATATTACTAGGATATGTCATACTGCTGACCTGGGTCAATTTTTCCTAGCCTTATCCTTTCTCAATGTGTAAATTTAGCTCTTTTATTTCAGGACAGTCTTTTCTTGAACAATGTCTTTAACATTGTATTTAATGTTTGTTCTATTTCATTATTTTGTAATTCTTCTTTGAAGTATTATCCAAGATCTGTTTGGTTTCTGGAGGGGCAAGACTACTGAATGGAGCTATACAGGGATGACCATCCACTTATCCTTTAAGTCTTTGAGCATGGCACTGATTTTCATGCCTAACCCCAGATGCAATCTCCTTTTGACTTACTACCTTCGCCAGAGGTGGCTGAGTTCCAGAGGCGGCTCAGTTCCATAGACTTTTACTTGGCCTTCCACACTGTGATAGCTCTTACCATACAAGCCAAAGGCCCACTGGGGTTTGCACCAACTATCTAGTATGTTTGTCCCAATTATATATTTGGGTACTAGGGAAATAAACTAGGGAAATAATCACAGAATAAGTTTACAATAGTCCCACTGTGAATTGGACTATGGCCAAGACCCTATCAATTACCTAGCCTCCACATGCTCCAATTTTAACAAAAAGACCATGACAACTACTGTTTGAGTCCTCAACATATCCCTTTTTCCCCAGTATACAGTTAATCAAGTGAATCATTGTAGGTCCCTTGGTGGAAGAACATGAAGATTTATTACCATGTATGCTTGTCATGTATTGTAGAGTCCTTTTCCTGGGGATCTAGCCTTTTCTTCAATTAATAGACTACAAGTCTGGAAATTGGCTGAAGTCTGGAAACTGGACAGAGATGATAGCTGGTGTATCCCCTGGACATTTCCATAAAACACAGCAATCTGGTAGGTCTTCCAACATTATATAGCATATTCACTCCAGCACGCACACTTCTCTGAGTTTTTTCTTCCTTCTTCTGTTGTCCGACATAACAAATTTAGCACTTTAATCTCACTTAACATGGCTACAGCATGCTTGCTAACATCTCTTGTGATCTTTGGCAGGATATTAAATCCCGAATTTCAGGGGAGTGTCCCCAAAATCAATAAGCTCTCCCTTATTTGATTTGTGTCCTGACCCCTTTCATAAAGCATCCTCAGGATCCAGTCCCTCATGTAATCCTTGTAGCTTCTTTGTGGTAGAGGCCCTTTACTCACTTGTTCTTTTTTTTCCCTGATTCTGACTCAGTTATGCTATGAATTAATCTTAATTATAATACCGTGGGAAGTAGGGATATATCCCAAGAAGCAGCACCGTTGTCTTGTTGAGGAGAGAAATTTGCATGAATTTTTGAAAAATTGCTGCTACACTCCTGAGAATTCTCTTAGCAAGTTGTTCACTAATGTACTGTTTATGTTCTATGTATGCTGCTTCTGATAACCCTCACAGATAAGGAATTTTGTCTGTTTACTTGTTTGATTATTTTATTCTTCTTTGTGCTTCTGAATATTTTCCATAGAGAGAAACTGATGATTCTGGTTTATGCAAACATATTCAATTTAAATTTCAACATACTTTTAATGTAATAACTTGGCTTTAGGCAATTCAGTAGAATTTGAAAAACATGCATTTTTATGGATATATGAATATGTCCATGTAATGCTCACGATTATTGATGTTAGGAAATATTTTTAGATTTGTAAATTATAGCTGAATCATCTGGAATTTATAAAAAAACAGCAGGAAGCCCAGGGGTATCTCAACAATCTTTGTGAATTTAAAGCAAGATAAATATTTTATTTTACAATCTTTTGGAAAATAATCCCTCATTATCTTTTAAAATTAGAAGTACACAAAGCTTTTCATCTGGTAATCCTCCCTTTGGGAATCTCCTAAACACAAAATATATATTTACACAATGTATTTACTGAAGCATTTTTATGATGGCAAAAATCTGGAATCAACTATAATACCCATCAATAAAAGAATGGTTTAATAAATGACAGTATGTCCATGAGAAATAACATGTAGCTTTTAATAAGAGGAAGTTTTATATCCCTGGATTTGAAGAGTGACCATGCTATCTCATTAACTAAAAATAGCAAATTATACACTAGTATGCAGTATAATTCTGGTTTTTATAAATATATGTGGAGGTAATTGTTTAAGGATATGGAGAATAAAGAGAAGTAAACTGGGTTAGATTATATAATGATATAGGGATATAAATGGATAAAAGTATTCAATTTTTCTTTATACATCTTAAAATTAATTTACTCATTGCAATAAGTATGCATTATTTCTCCAAGTAAAAACAATAAGGAAAATGTAAAGGATAAAAAAAAGAAGTTCGAGAAACACTGTAGGACCATTCATGAAACATTCAAGTACATAGTTCTGGGAGTCTGACAAGATACCAACAAAATTAGAGGGGAAATACAGTTAAGTTGGCTTTAAATCTCAACTTGCTTTTGCCACACTTTCTATTTTCTGTTATTGTATGCATCTATTAATACCCATCAATTAACTTCTTCTATCAGTCATGATTATTTGGAATCACTCAAAACCAAAGACTGAGACTTGTACACTTGATTTTATGACTAGATTAGTATATATGAATTGTCTCTTGTTCTTATAAGACATTAAGCAAGAAACATGTTAATTTAGTCATTGGTCATGAATGAAGTTTTCCCTCTCCCTTATGAACCTTGAGAAACATTCCAATTCTAATATCCTCTCTTTGATGTCCATTAACTTACACAATTTATACAATCAATCCTACCCCAAACCTCAAGTTTTATATGCTATAAACAGAGTGGCAACAAAGAAAGTCCCTCGTCTTATGGAGTGCATATTATAGTGCGGAGGTATACAGATAAATATATAGAGTATAAGATCAAGCAAAGATAAGAGCAGTGACAAAAAACAAACCAAAGTAAGGGGATATAGAATGAAATAGGTGTGTTCTTTGATAGGGTGGTCAGAGAAGATCTCCCTCCCAGAAATGAGATTTGAGAAAAGCCCTAAAGGAAAAATTATAGCAATTCGTGGGAATATCTGTGGGAAAAGTTTTTGGAGAAATGGTAACATGAAGTGCAAAGGCCATAATAGATAGAATGGATGAACCACTCTAATCATGGAAAACCCAGCCTTTATAGGCGTGGAGAGATGGCAGGAATTAGCATGCCAAAGTCCCACTGCTGAGCTGAGTAAAGTGGCCAGAGGAGGGCATGAGGCAAGGAGAGGGCTGGGTCAGAAGTACTGACCCAAAGAAGCTCCACTCAAATTTAGCTCCAGCCTGGGGTCAACCAAGGTTTGGGTTCTAATTCAAACAGTAATATCGTAGGAAACGTATTTAAACTTTCCCACCTATAAAATAGAAATGATAATACCAGTACTCTGACTGCTTCATAGACATATTTAAACAGCAAGAACAAAGAACTCAGAAGTTAATGAACTTAGAAGTCAACATCAGAACACTTAAATATATAAAGCAAATGCTAATGGAACTAAAAGGAGAAATAAACAATAATACAATAATAGTTGGAGACTTTAATATCCCACTCTCAAAAATGGATAGATCTTTCAGACAGGCAATTAATAATAAAAGAGTGGATTTAAAAAACACCATAAGCCAAATGGATCTAACAAACATACACAAAACATTCCATCCAACAGCAGCCAAATATACATTTTCTCAAGCATACATGGAACATTTTCTGGGATAGATCATATATTAGGGCATAAAACAAGTCTCAACAAATTCAAGAAGACAGAAATTACATTAGGTATCTTTTCCAACTACAGTCATATTAAACTAGAAACCAATAATGAGAAGAAAACTAGAAAATTTACAAATATGTGAAAATTAACCAATACACTCCACAGCAACTATGGGTCAAAGAAGAAATCAAAAGGGAAATTAAAAAGTATCTTTAGACAAATTAAAGGGAAACACAATATGCCAAAACTTACTGGATGCAGCAAAAGCAGTTCTAAAAGGGAAATTTACAGCAAAAACGCCTACATACAGAAAAGCAATTTATACACTTAAAATTATGATTTTGATGAAGAAATTGAAGAAGACACAAATAAATCACCCCTTATAGACACAAATTCCTTTATACCTTCCCAAGCTCTGTGACGCTAAATATTTCCTCTCCATCTCAGAGAAAACAATATGGCTCAGGCACTTGCTTAAAAAGTTGGAGATGGGGGAGACCTTCAAGATGGCAGAGGAGTGAGACATGGAGATCACTGTCCTCCCCACAAATACATCAAAAATACATATACATGTAGAACAACTCCTACAGAACACCTACTGAATTCTGGCAGAAGACTTCAGACTTCCCAAAAGGCAAGAAAATCCCCACATATTGGAAAGGGCAAAAGAGAAAAAAACAAACAGAAACAAAAGAATAAGGATGGGACCTGCACCTCTGGGAGGGAGCTGTGAAAGAGGGAAAGGTTCCACACACTAGGAAGTCCCTTCACTGGCGGGGACAGGGGGTAGGTAGGGGTAATATTTGGAGCCACAAAGGAGAGCACAGCAACAGGGGTACAGAGGGCAAAGCAGAGAGATTCCCAAACAGAGAAATGGTGCCAACCAGCACTCACCAGCCTGAGAGGATTGTCTGCTCACCTGCTGGGGTGGGTAGGGGCTGGGAGCTGAGGCTCAGGCTTTGGAGGTCAGACCCCAGGAAGAGGCCTGGGGTTGGCTGTGTGAAGACAGCCTGAGGGGGCTAGTGCACGACAGATAGCCAGGAGGGAGTCTGGGAAAAAGTCTGGACCTGCCTAAGAGGCAAGAGACCATTGTTTCAAGGTACACAAGGAAAGGGGATTCAGAGCACTGCCTAAATGAGCTCCAGAGACTGGCACAAGCTGAGGCTATAAGTGCGGACACCAGAGACAGGCATGAAATGCTAAGGCTGCTGCTGCATCCACCAAGAAGCCTGTGTGCAAGCAAAGGTCACTATCCACACCTCCCCTCCTGGGAGCCTGTGCAGCCCACCACTGCCAGGTTCCCGTGATCCAGGGACAACTTCCCCGGGAGAACACATGGCACTCCTCAGACTATTGCAATGTTATTCTGGCCTGTGCCACCGAGGCTCGCCCCACATTCCAATTATAACTACCGTACCTCTCCCTCCCCCTGGCCTGAGTGAGCCACAGCCCCCTAATCAGTCACTGCTTTAACCCCGCCCTGTCTGGGTGGGAAGAGATGCCTGAGGGCGACTTACATGCAGAGGTGGGGACAAAACCAAAACTGAAACCCAGGAGCTGTGTGAACAAAGAAGAGAAAGGGAAATTTCTCTGTGCAGCCTCAGGAATAGCAGATTCAATACCCAGAGTCAACTTGATGTCCCCTGCATCTGAGGAATACCTGAATAGAAAATGAATCATCCCGAAATTGAGGTAGTGGACATTGGAAGCACTGTAGACTTGGGATTTGCTGTCTGTCACTGATTTGTTTCTGATTTTTATATTTACCTTAGTCTAGTTTTTAGTGCTCGTTATCATTCGAGGAATTGTTTATTGGTTTGGTTGCTCTCTTCTTATTTTTTTCTTTTTTTCTTTTAATAATTTTTAAAAATACATTATTATTATTTTCTTTTTTTTTTTTCTACTGAGCCGTGTGGCTGACAGGGTCTTGGTGATCCGGCACAGTGCCTGAGCCTCTGAGGTGGGAGAGCCGAGTTCAGGACACTGGACCATCAGAGACCTCCTGGCCCCACGTAATATCAATCAGCGAGAGATCTGCCAGAGATCTCCATCTCAAGGCTAAGACCCAGCTCCACCCAATGGCCAGCAAGCTCCAGTGCCAGACGCCCCATGCCAAACAACTAGTGAGACAGGAACACTACCTCACCCATTAGAAGAGAGGCTGTCTAAAATCATATTAAGTTCACAAACACCCCCAAAAAACACCTCCGGACGTGGCCCTACCTACCAGAAAGATAAGATCCAGCCCCACCAATCAGAACAGAGGCACCAGTCCCCTCCACCAGGAACCCTACACAATCCACTGAACCAATCTCACCCACTGGGGGGAAGACACCAAAACAATGGCAAATAAGAATCTGAAACCTGTGAAAAGAAGACCCCAAACACAGTAAGTTAAACAAAATGAGAAGACAGAGAAATATGCAGCAGATGAAGGAGCAAGGTAAAAACCCACCAGACCAAACAAATGAAGAGGAAATAGGCAGTCTACCTGAAAAAGAATTCAGAATAATGATAGTAAAGATGATCCAAAACCTTGGAAACAGAATGGAGAAAATAAAAGAAATGTTTAACAAGGACCTAGAAGAATGAAAGAGCAAACAAACAAAGATGAACAACACAATAAATGAAATTAAAAATTCTCTAGAAGGAATCAATTGCAGAATAACTGAGGCAGAATAATGGATAAGTGAGCTGGAAGATAAAATAGTGGAAACAACTACTGCAGAGCAGAATAAAGAAAAAAGAATGAAAATAATTAAGGACAGTCTCAGAGACTTCTGGGACAACATTAAATGCACCAACATGTGAATTATAGGGGTCCCAGAATAAGAAGAGAAGAAAAAGGGACTGAGAAAATATTGGAAGAGATTATAGTTGAAAACTTCACTAACATGGGAAAGGAAATAGTCAATCAAGTCCAGGAAGTGCAGAGAGTCCCATACAGGATAAATCCAACGAGAAACATGCCAAGGCACATATTACTCGAACTATCAAAAATTAAATACAAAGAAAAAATATTAAAAGCAGCAAGGGAAAAGCAACAAATAACATATAAGGCAATGCCCATAAGGTTAATAGCTGAACTTTCAGCAGAAACTCTGCAAGCCATAAGGTGGGGGGGGGGGGGGCAGGACATATTTAAAGTGATGAAAGGCAAAAACCTACAACCAAGATTACTCTACCCAGCAAGGACCTCATTCAGATTCGATGGAGAAATTAAAACCTTTACAGACAAGCAAAGGTTAAGAGAATTCAGCACCACCAAACAGGCTTTACAACAAATGCTAAAGGAGCTTCTCTAGGCAGGAAACACAAGAGAAGGAAAAGATCCCCAATAACAAACCCAAAACAATTAAGAAAACGGTAATAGGAACATACATATCGATAATTACCTTAAATGTAAATAGATTAAATGCTCCAACCAAAAGACATAAACTGGCTGAATGGATACAAAAAAAGAACCCGTATATATGCTGTCTACAAGAGACCCACTTCAGACCTAGGGACACACACAGAGTGAAAGTGAGGATAGAAAATGATATTCCCTGCAAATGGAAATGCAAAGAAAGCTGGAGTGGCAGTTCTCATATCAGAGAAAATAGACTTTAAAATAAAGACTATTACAAGGGACAACGAAGGACACTGCATAATGATAAAGGGATCAATCCAAGAAGAAGATATAACAACTGTAAATATTTATGCACCCAACATAGGAGCACCTCAATATATAAGGCAAATGCTAACAGCCATAAAAGGGGAAATCAACAGTAACACAATCATACTAGGGGACTTTAACACCCCACTTTCACCAAAGGACAGATCATCTAAAATGAAAATAAATAAGGAAACACAAGCTTTAAATGACACATTAAAAAAGATGGATTTAATTTATATTTATAGGACATTGCATCCAAAAACAACAGAATACACTTTCTTCTCAAGTACTCATGAAACATTCTCCAGGAGAGATATCTTGGGTCACAAATCAAGCCTTGGTAAATTTAAGAATACTGAACTCATACCAAGTGTCTGTTCTGACCACAACACTATGAGACTAGATATCAATTACAGGAAAAAAAATCTGTAAAAAATACAAACACATGGAAGCTAAACAATATGCTACTAAATAACCAAGAGATCATTGAAGATATCAAAGAGGAAATCCAAAAATATCTAGAAACAAATGACAATGAAAACATGATGACCCCAAACCTATGGGATGCAGGAAAAGCAGTTTTAAGACAGAAGTATACAGCAATACAGTCCTACCTCAAGAAACAAGAAAAATCTCAAATAAACAACCTAACCTTACACCAAAAGTAACTAGAGAAAGAAGAACACAAAAACCCCAAAATTTAGCAGAAGGAAAGAAATCACAAATATCAGATCAGAAAAAATGAAAAAGAAATGAAGGAAACAATAGCAAAGATCAATAAAACTAAAAGCTGTGGTTGTTTGAGAAGATAAACAAATTTAATAAACGATTAGCCAGACTCATCAAGAAAAAAAGGGAGAAAACTCAGTTCAAGAGAATTAAAAATGAAAAAGGAGAAATAACAACTGACACAGCAGAAATATAAAGGATCATGAGAGATTACTACAAGCAACTCTATGCCAATGAAATGGACAATCTGGAAGAAATGGACAAACTAGTAGAAAAGCACAACCTTCCAAGACTGAACTAGGAAGAAACAGAAAATATAAAGAGAACAATCACAAGCACTGAAATTGAAACTGTGATTAAAAATCTTCCAACAAAAAGCCCAAGACCAGATAGCTTCACAGGCGAATTTTATCAAACATTTAGAGAAGACCTAACACCTATCCTTCTCAAATACTCCAAAAATATAGCAGAGGAAGGAACATTCCCAAACTCTTTCTATGAGGCCACCATCACCCCGATACCAAAACCAGACAAACATGTCACCAAAAAAGATAACTACAGGCCAATATCACTGATGAACATAGATGCAAAACATCCTCAACAAAATACAAGCAAACAGAATCCAAGACCACATTAAAAGGATCATATACCAGGATCAAGAGGGGTTTATCCAAGGAACGCTAGGATTCTTCAATATACGCAAATCAATCAATGTGATAAACCATATTAACAAATTGAAGGAGAAAAACCATATGATCATCTCAATAGATGCAGAAAAAGCTTTGACAAAATTCAACACCCATTTATGATAAAAACTCTCCAGAAAGTAGGCATAGAGGGAACCTACCTGAACTTAGTAAAGGCCATATATGAGAAACCAATAGCCAACATCATTCTCAACGGTGAAAAACTGAAAGCTTTTCCACTAAGATCAGGAACAAGACAAGGTTGCCCACTCTCACCACTATTACTCAACATAGTTTTGGAAGTTTTAGCCACAGCAATCAGAGAAGAAAAAGAAATTAAAGGAATACAATACGAAAAGAAGAAATAAAGCTGTCACTATTTGCAGATGACGTGATACTATACATAGACAATCCTAAATATGCTACCAGAAAACTACTAGAGCTAATCAATGAATTTGGTAAAGTAGCAGGATACAAAATTAATGCACAGAAATCTCTTGCATTCCTACACACTAATGACGAAAAATCTGAAAGTGAAATTAAGAAAAACACTCCCATTTACTATTGCAACCAAAAGAATAAAATATCTAGGAATAAAGCTACCCTTGGAGGCAAAAGACCTGTACGCAGAAAACTATAACACACTGATGAAAGAAATTAAGGATGATACAAACAGATGGAGAGATATACCACGTTCGTGGATTTGAAGAATCAACATTGTGAAAATGACCATACTGCCCAAAGCAATCTACAGATTCAATGCAATCCCTATCAAACTACCAATGGCATTTTTCACAGAGCTAGAAGAAAAAATTTCATAATTTGTGTGGAAACACAAAAGACCCTGAATAGCCAAAGCAAACTTGAGAAAGAAAAACAGAGCTGGGGGAATCAGGCTCCCTGACTTCAGACTATACTACAAAGCTACAGTAATCAAGACAGTATGGTAGTGCCACAAAAATAGAAATATAGATCAGTGGAACAGCATAGAAACCCAGAGATAAACCCATGCACATATAGTTACGTTATCTTTCATACAGGAGGCAAGAATATACAATGGAGAAAAGACAGCCTCTTCAATAAATGGTGCTGGGAAAACTGGACAGCTATATGTAAAAGAATGAAATTAGAACACTCCCTAACACCATACACAAAAATAAAATCAAAATGGATTAAAGACCTAAATGTAAGGCCAGACACTATAAAACTCTTAGAGGAAAACATAGGCAGAACACTCTATGACATAAATCGCAGCAAGATCCTTCTTGACCCACCTCCTAGAGAAATGGAAATAAAAACAAAAATAAACAAATGGGACCTAATGAAACTTAAAAGCTTTGGCACAGCAAAGGAAACCATAAACAAGACAAAAAGACAACTCTCAGAATGGGAGAAAATATTTGCAAATGAAGCAACTGACAATAATCTCTAAAATATACATGCAGCTCATGCAGCTCAGTATCAAAAAACAAACAACCCAATCCAAAAATGAGCAGAAGAACTAAATAGAGATTTCTCCAAAGAAGATATACAGACTGCCAACAAACATGAAAGGATGCTCAACAACACTAATCATCAGAGAAATGCAAATCAAAACTACAACAAAGTATCACCTCACACCAGTCCGAATGGCCACCATCAAAAAATCTACAAATAGGGGCTTCCCTGGTGGCGCAGTGGTTGAGATTCCGCCTGCTGATGCAGGGGACACGGGTTCGTGCCCCGGCCCGGGAAGATCCCACATGCCGCGGAGCGGCTGGGCCCGTGAGCCATGGCCGCTGAGCCTGCTCGTCCGGAGCCTGTGCTCCGCAACGGGAGAGGCCACAACAGTGAGAGGCCCGCGTACAGCAAAAAAAAAAAAAAAAAAAAAAATTGAAAAAAAAAATCTACAAATAATAAATGTTGGAGAGCATCTGTAGAAAAGGGTACCCTCTTGCACTGTTAGTGGGAATGTAAACTGATAGAGCCACTGTGGATAACAGTATGGAGGTTCCTTAAAAAACTCAAAATAGAGCTACCATATGACCCAGCAATCCCACTACTGGGTGTATACCCTGAGAAAAACATAATTCAAAAAGATACATGTACCACAATGTTCATTGCAGCTCTATTTACAATAGCCAGGACACGGAAGCAACCTAAGTGTCCAATGACAGATGAATGGATAAAGAAGATGTGGCACATATATACAATGGAATATTACTCAGCCATAAAAAGAAATGAAATTGATTTATCTGTAGTGAGGTGGATGGACCTAGAGTCTGTCATACAGACTGAAGTAAGTCAGAAAGAGAAAACAAATACCGTATGCTAATACATATATATGGAATCTAAAAAAAAAAAAAAGTGGTTCTGAAGAACGTAGGGGCAGGACAGGAATAAAGAAGCAGATATAGAGAATGGACCTGAGGACACAAGGAGTGGGAAGGGTAAGCTGGGATGAAGGAAGAGAGTAGCATTTACATATATACACTACCAAATGTAAAATAGATAGCTAGTGGGAAGCAGCCGCATAGCCCAGAGAGATCAGCTCCCTGCTTTGTGACCACCTAGAGGAGTGGGATAGGGAGGGTGGGAGCGGGATGCAAGAGGGAGGGGGATATGGGGATATATGTATGCATATAGCTGATTCACTTTGTTATACTGCAGAAAATAACACAACATTGTAAAGCAGTTATACTCCAATAAAGATTTTTTAAAAAATACTTCATGTGTACTGTTAGATGTGTTAAAAAAAAAAAAAAAGTTGGAGATAGTTCTCTCAATTTACAACAATTCCCATAGTGGACATGCCAGTGCTACCTACGCTCCTTTTGGAAAATTATTCTCTCCCTTTTATCTAAATGATACTGGTAGAGTCTTCAATCACCATACCCTACCTCTAAAGAGATGGGGCTGTGATCCATGATGGAGGAAATCATAGTATCACTATACTATGGCATTTTTCCAAACTGAAAGAAAAATAAAGGGTTCTTTAGTTTCAGTTTCCAAGCCTCTGATCACATGACCTGCAAATCTTCCCTGTCATGGTTTTAGCATAATAGCTGGTTTGAGAGCCCAAAGCTGATGTATAGACACAGGAGCAGGAAACAGGAGAAAGAGAATAGAACCTTGATGAAATTGGAGTCTCTGTTTTTATCTTCATCCAAACTCTTCCCATTTCGTTAGTTTGGTTATGAGTTAATAAATACCCTTTTAGTCCTAAGCTAATTCAAATGTAACTTGCTTCTAAGCAACAGAATATGGAAAATATGTTGTAACATCACTGCTATGATTACATTATAAGACAAAGTTCAAAGGATTTTGCAGATGCAATTAAAGTCCCTAATCAATTCATTTTAAGTAAGTCTATGAGGAGATTCTCTTAAGTGGGTTTGACCTAATCAATGAATTCTTTTAAGAGGGTCTAGATGGCAGAACTGAATGAAATCAATAAAAACTCTTTCCTGCTAGCCTTGAAGAAGCAAGACACCATGAAATCTACAGCTACAAGGAACTGAATTCTGCCAACATGAACTTGCAAGAGGATTCTGAGCTTCAGTAAGGAACTCAGACTGGCTGACATCTGGAACGCAGCTTCCTGAACTCTGAGCAGGAGACTCAGGTAAGCTGTGCCTTACTCCTGACCCATGGAAAATGCAAGATAAGAAAGACATGTTTGCTCTTTTGAGCTGCTAAGATTGTGGTAATTTGTTTTTACTCGGCAATAGAAAACTAACGCAATATTTTATTATACATTGAGTATGAAAGTAAATACTAAGTGAAGGTATTTTGCAAAAGAAATTTGGGGATTGGGTTTCAAAAGAAGGCACAGGATTTTGGGATTCTAAGGCAGGAAGATGCCACATTCTCCTCTTTGCCTTCTGTGGACAAGGAAGGAATCATAATCACCAAGAAAAATGGTTAACAGAACGCAATGTAAATCTGCTAAGAGGGATTGAGAATCATTAGCAGTAGTGGTATTTTTACTTCGTCAAGATTTTTTTTAAAAACCAAATTTGTCCTCCAGACCTTAAATCCCTGAGTTTAAATCCTTTTAAAAAATAAAACAGAAAGTTCTTGACGTTGAGACTGCATTTTTCATGTCACAGTAATAAAAGATTCTGCTTCTAATTCAATGCTATCCATAATATAAGCTATCAATTCATACTAACCAACACCAGCTACACCATGGGAACTATTACTTTACAAACAGGGGGAGCCTCCTGAGAAACTTAAAGTTGATAATGCATCATCACAAACTCAAGAAAACAGCACATTAGATAACTTGTCCTTGAGTGGCCTTAGTTATTCACAGGTCATTAGAGTCCTAGGGCTATAGCATAGAATAATTAGCTTAATCAGTTATAAGGAAAACAAGTACTAACTTAATGCTCAATATGTACTAGTCTTTATGCTGTGCTCCTTACAAACTCATTTCTTCCTCAAAACTGTGGGAGAAAAATATTACCAGCTCTATCTTAGGCACGCAGGAAACTAATTCTCTTCAAGTCACACAATCGTGACATGATAAAATGAGGACTGAAAGCCAGACTTGTTTAAGATTTGCTTTCAGCCTCTACAATACTGCCTCATACAGGATGCAAGAACGTTATAAGTGGTAGTCTTAAACCATGCTGAGAAAAATATGAAACTCAAGCCAGGTTCTCTCATGTGAGTGCTGAGTTAAACTTCCTTTTCCAAAGTTGGAGTCACATTACATTTCTTTGCATTTTGGTAATCCCCCAGGTGATGATTTGGTAATCACCCAGGTATAAGTTGTAAACACATGATACAGTGACTTAGAGAAATTTTTACTCATCTTTTAGAGGGACAGAATTGAAACTTTTAGAGAAGAACTAATAACATTAAAAATCACTGCCCAACCGTATGCTAACACATATATATGGAATCTAAAAAAAAAAAAAAGAATGGTCATGAATAACCTAGGGGCAAGGTGGGAATAAAGATGCAGACCTACTAGAGAATGGACGAGGATATGGGGAGGGGGAAGGGTAAGCTGGGACAAAGTAAGAGAGTGGCATGGACATATATACACAACCAAATGTAAAATAGAGAGCTAGTGGGAAGCAGCCACATAGCACAGGGAGATCAGCTAGGTGGTTTGTGACCACCTAGAGGGGTGGGACAGGGAGGGTGGGAGGGAGGGAGACGCAAGAGGGAAGAGATACGGGGATATATGTATAACTAATTCACTTTGTCATAAAGCAGAAACTAACACACCACTGTAAACCAATTATACTCCAATAAAGATGTTAAAAAAAAAATCACTGTCCAAGACATTCATATCAACGAAAGCAGCTATCAAAAATTGCTGTCCATTCACTATCCTTTCCTTTATGCACTCTTCGAATATCCATGTCTCTACCCAGAGAATTCAGATAAAGAGCCTCCAGAATTATTTGCCCTTCAATCCAGGATATTTTTTAAAGACCTTCTTCCCACTCTCAGTCTCAAACCTATTGTCAGTCTTGGCTCATCAATTGCTAAGTAATTTGTTTGTGAATATAAAAACTTTCGATTTAGGTAGACTCTCTAGACTGAAGACATCGTCTATTGGTAGATAACTCTTCAAGTGTACCTTCAGTTCCAATCTATCTCCAAGATCTACCACAACATATTTAGTTTTTTGGGTACTGTCTTGTACATGTGCCATCTGCTTCATTACATTACTTAGCTAACTGAGGCCCCTCACCTCTCCCTAATGTACTTTCTTCAGAATGTTTTCCATTGGATTATAATTCAAGCTTGAAAACTCAGAAATGTTTACTCTCATATCAATCGTCTATAATTTTAATATTTATAACCTCCCACACATTAACCTCTTTCCCAATTTCCACGGTCACTTTTTTTGTATAAACCCTTATTAGTGGATCACCTTTAATAGCTTCCAAGTAGGTATCCTGGCTCCAGGCATTCTTTCATATATAATCATCCTGTAAATTACCGCTAGATTAATTTCCTGAGTAACATTTTGATCGTAACACTTACACTCTCTAGGGCTTAAAACTTTTTACTATCTTCTGAATGTCATTTCAAAACTAGAAAGTTTCCTTACCATTCACAACCCATCCTGAAACTACTGCTTAGTTTTCTAACACTTTCTTGCTCATGTGCTAAGTTTCATGCAAATTAAACTATCCTATAAATTATCACTATCCTATGAACATACCTTATATAACCAGTGCCTCAGGATCTCTCTCTCTAGTTTGCTTAGTAATGGACTGACAGAAATTGAAGTTTCCTCTTCTTCCAGTAAGAGAGACAGCACCCAAGCATCAGCTTTCTATGATGCAGTCACTTCCTCCCACCAGTAGGAAGAACTGCAACATCCTAAGACCCCCAAATCTCAAAGTTTGCACAGATGGCTTTCCCATTACTCACAAAAACTGCTGGCATCGAATCTCTGACTCTGAAGGCTGAGTTCTAAATATTTATTTTTCTACTCATAAGGTTATTCTCGTACTTGTGCTAAAAGAAAGTAGAACAGGAGAGGGGACAGGAACTCCTCCCTGAAGCACAGTCACGGTACATTCACCAGTGTTTGACACACATCCCTTTCAAAATGATGCCAAGAGATTAGGGGGGCCACATGCATCCCCCTGGGACATTTGCCCCCCACCAATTAGTAGTTTCTCAGCTTATATACCACAATACTGTGAACTTTGCCCTCACCCACCTCTCCACACACACCTACTTTTGCTTCTATAATGTCCACAAGCTTATGTGTGGCTCTTCTAATCAAAGTTCTGCCTTGTTTTACTCCATTCCAAAAACTTACTTGCTCCATGTCCTTTGTTCTCTAATCAGAAGGAGTTTTTCTGTGTTGAATTCCAAAGCATTAAGCACTTTTCCCACATTGCTTCTTATTATTATGGTGATGGTATTGTGTTGTTGTTGTTTTTTTAACCAGATTCAGAAACGCTGGTATGAATTTATTGTCTTTCCTAAATTTGTACATATCACCACACCATCTATCACAAAAGCTTAAGCACAGTTTATTCTCAATATTACAAATAATAACTAAAGAAAATTACAGGAATAATTTCTTCCCTGAAAGAATGAAATTGACATCTATTGGTCCAAAATATCTGCAGTAGCATTGGTTGGTCCACACACACACAAAAATTGATCATTTCTCACAACCTGACTTAATCCAGATGCTTCTGCTCTGCCTGGGCTGGTCAAGAAGATGAAACTATAATTTAACATAAGTGCTGTTTTTATGCATGTGAGAACAAAAGTCTATTTTATCAAATGCTCAATTCATTATAATATTCTTCTTATTGTTCTTAAACCCTTAGGTTGTTTAGGATGGACTTTTACAACTCAGAAATCTAAATATATAAGGAAATATTGACTGAGTTTCAAAAATAGGATTAAACAAATATATTCACATTATTTTTATGATTCTGTTCATTTAAATAAATACATGAACAGGCTTCCAAAGCCTTTGATTATTTTAATAGGATATGGTGAATTTTATCCCATCTGGTTCTACACATGAAAGAATCAGCACAAAATTCAAGAGCTGGCCAATTTTACAGAGAGAAGAGCATAAAAGGCAGTTTTTATAATCTTTCAGGAGAAAATGCACTTGAAATATTGTGAGAAAGGCAGTCGTGATATTTCTCATTATAAAAGGTCACTGCTCTATTCATTTATCACTATTTTATGGAAGAAGCAGAGTGGATTGTGTCTAGGTGGGAGCAGTGTTGCTCAGAAGAGTTTAAAAAATTACCTGGTGTTAAGAGGGACAGAGAAATTACTTGGTATGTTGCAAAGCAGAGTTTGGAAATATATTGCTAGTGCTAAACATCAGAAATATTGTAACGTGAGAGGAGAAAGAGAAATCTACACTGAAGGCACTATTGTCTTCTTTTATAAATAATTCCTCTTACCATAAAGAGGGACTATTCACAAGTTTAAAAAAAAAGGATACTCTCTGCGCATTTAGATTTCAGTTCTCTATTAGAGATCACTGGGGAATAATCATGTGTCATAATGGACACTAATATAGGAAAAAACATACATAGAAATATTACACTTCAGATAAAGTAAAATAGAGGTTTTTTGTTTTTAACTCTATATAAGTGCTAACATATCTAATGTTACCTAACATCATGTTGTTGTATCATTGTAAAAGTCCATAATATACAGAATCAGTGTATAATTCTATGGCATGCACGCTATTCCCTCTGAGTAGTATTAGTATTAGTAGTAGTATTCCCTCTGAGACCTCTACAGGGAATATCTCACTTAATCCTTTAATCCTCTTTACAAATCCCATGTGGCAAGTACTGATATTTGCTCCATTTAAGAGACAAGAAAGCTGAGGTTATGGATGCATAATTAATAAATGATAGAACTGGAATGCAAACCTAGACAGTGCGTATCATTAAATCACACTCCGTTTTCTTATTTACAAAGTCTTCTTTAAATAAATACACAAAAAATCACCAGAAAAGTAACTTTAAGAAGGATCTAACTTGAAAAGTTGGAGTCCTTAAAGAAAAAGTTAGGAAATTTTGAGTTAAAAAACCATGAGTTACTAAACCTGTTATTTTATTACTTTCTCTAATGTTCATTACTATAGAGTTGGTAACTGCACAGACTAAGAACTCATAAAAGGCAGTTTTAAGAGCAAAATATAGAAACTGTTCTCGCAAATGCCTCAAAAAAACGTTAAGTGTACAAGCTACTCAGCCTCTCTATAACACGCTTTCAATCACATGAAAGAGGGAAAACACTATAATGTAAACCTATCACGTGATTCATTCATTAAAAAGAGTCACAAATATCATATGAATGACTGCAATTAAATGTGAAAAATATAAAGCACAATACAAATGGTAAGTGTCAATACTATTTCAAGAAAAGTTATACACAATGATAACGAGCAGACAAAAAAATGCATCTTGCAAAATAAAGGAAACTATTTCCCACTATTATTGATATTAACAGGAAAAGAAAGTAAATATACAATCTAATCAATTATTTCATGTTAATACATAAGAAACAATATTGGCCAAATTTAGTCTTAACAAAACTGAATTTCATTTTAAAAGCTATATTATTGTCAATCATATAAAATTAACTTGGTAAAATTTTAGCCTGATTTTTTTGTGAAGAGCGAGCTGATCTTTCCTTCACTTAGACAAGGTTTCTAAATTTAAATAAGTATTTTAGAAGAATGCACTTTCATTAATAAAAGCTGGATTCTATTATAAAAAAGAAAAAACAGTCTTGACAATGTCTACTTGAATGCATCTGGCAAGGGAGCCACAAACGTAACTTCTGAGCATTTCTAAGGCAATGCTGCTCATGAATAGGACTTTTGTTGGCTAACATAAATACGCGTAATGAACAGCTAATCATGGATTTCTCTTCTTTCATAGCTAAGAAATAAAACAGAAAATAGGCAATAAAATTATATTGTATTAATTGGATATATTTACATTTACATAAGGCTATAGTTACATATAGTCCTAACTATTATAATGTGAAATTTCTACCATAGTGTAGATGTGTATTCTATTTACATATTAGTGATTCTCATTATTAGGTAGTTTATAGAACAAAAGTAGGCTTAGTAATTCTTTGAGGTCTTAAATTTTCTTATTTAAGTATAGAATTTTTTATACTAGGATGCTTCTCTCTTTTCACCAGTCAACTCTGCTTGGTTTATTTCATTTTCTATTAACTTTAAGTGTAAATCAGTAAATATGATACCTTGTATGGCAAATGAAATTGGTAATTTCTCAAGATATTCCAAAACCAACTATATTTTTTTCCAAAATTTTGTCATCTTAATGTTTCTGCTTCAAATATGATCCTATTGGACCAAAAGACCCATAAAATAACTATGAATTCTAATCAGAAAAGAAACAAACTATCTGAAAACATTAGGGAGTGACTAAAAACAGGCAGATTCTGGAGGTGATTTTAACTAAAAAGAAGGAAATAGCAGTGGGTAAAACTTTTTTAAAATTTGGTTTAAAGAATTTTAGCCTGAATTCTACCCTGTCAGCCCTATGTGAAGCAGCTAAAATGTTGATTAGAAAACCTATAGCCTACTGTTTTGAAGAACCGGAGGCAAATCTAACAAAGGAGAGAGTCACTGAGGTGCAGTCCCAATTCTACATGTAAACTTGGCCTAAATGGCTGCTCCCTGAACCACACATGCACAAGGCAGTCCCCAAGCAGCACAGACAAAGTTCAAAAGTAATTGAGATTTAAGGTGTTACCCAATGCAGGAAACACAAAGCTTTCTTCATTTATTTGTACATTTAAGAAACTTTCCTTATATCTAAGTAAATATTTTTTGTTCATTTGAAAACTCCTGTTTCGAAAAAACTTTGTTCAGATAGCAAAAGTACCAACATTTTCTTTTTACAAAAAACAGTATTGATACCTGGGGCAGTGTATGTTATGCAAAATATTCGCTTTAGCAGCTGAAATGAGAATCCTCATTTTAATATAGTTTCCAGAGGCTTAGACCATGGTTTGAACCGTAATTACCTACAGGGGAAAATTTAAAGATAAAAAATGTCCCTTTGCTTCCTTAACCCAAATCTAGTATTTTCTCTGTTGGAAACTGACTTTGATTTCTCCCGAAAAAAAATTTAAGTTTCAGTGTACTGCTGAGGAACGTAAGATAGTATAAAATGTTTTTAAAAATGCAATTTTATCTAAACAATAATTTATATAAAGGAAAAAGTACTGTTCTTATGAATTAATGAATAATAGTAACTCATTTTCTCTGGAATTCTTATTAAAATGTCTCATTGGAAAGCATGTTTTCAAGTGATTTTATTATTTATATAATATGTGAAGCTGAGAAATTCTGGCTTTTGTTAGCTTTGGTGTACCTCAACAGCATTTTACACTTACTTGTTTAAGGAGTGTCCCTGTGAACCCAAAATATTAAGACTCTACAAAGTTGACTTAATATATAGCTGAATAGATTAAAATACTCACGTTTGAGTATATGATGTTTTGTATGTATAATCCGGGCAGCTATAAGCCATTTGACAGAAAAATAACTTTCTCTAAATCCGATTCTTATTCCACTACTGAATAAACCATCTCTAACCAAAACTGTGATAGAGGTAATAGGATGATGGAAATTAAATAAACCCTTCTTGAAAAACATTACTCTCCTTGATTAAACATGTTGCTCCTCCATTTATCTTGGTCTCCTTGGTATTTGCTGGGTTAATCTTTTTCTTTTTGTAAACCCTTCAGTTAGCTTTCTAACATAAGATAAAAAGAAGTCTAGATGTAAGATACTAAGAGCAACATACCATGCATATTTACATCTTCCATTTACACCTTTTTCATGCTATGCCCTTGCAAAATCTATTGATTCTGAAATAATTTTTGTACTGTTAACAAAATTGTATTATTAAAGTGTGGTTGCAAATCTCTAAGTTGTTTAATTAAAAAACCCTTTGCTATGTATACCTCTTTGCTATGTAGAATGTCAATTATACAGCCATTTATAGGTAATATAATCAATAAACTATTGGAAAGTATAAAATAATAATGAATTAAACTGGTAATTAAATAAATAACCATGTTCTAGTTAACACTGTATTTTATTAAGAGGCACACAAAAATCTGTGACAGAAAAAAAAAAATAAGAATGAAATTACAAGACTGGTGAAAAAAAAGTACTAGGTTGATTTTACAGTTACTAATATCTATAAGCTGTAATAAAAAGTAGAAGATTCTTTACATGGATGCATACAATTTGGGGCACATATTAGATTATGGTCAGGAAGGACCCTGCAGATGTTAAAGTGATATTACAAGGCACCAAAATATTCACTATATTATGATAACCAAAATATCATCCTTAAAGCTTATCATTTTCTACCTATGGGCAGAAAAAGTTTGAACATGAGCAAATTAGAAAACTACCTCTAACATTAGGAAATCAAACACCCAAAAGCTTTTATTTTCTGGTAATGATCATTTCAAAGCTCAAGATCATTTAGAAATAGTCTGTAATGAGAGAAGTATTTTAAATGCAGTATCTGTGAGTCAAAACTCATTATCTTACAGAAAGAGACAAAAATATGGGTAAAGCAAGGCATAGAACTATGGTAAGTGATAGTAGATTTGATAAATCTAACTACAAGCTGATCATCCTCGTGCATTAGTTAACATAAGTTATCTCTAGCATACCATGGAAAACGAATGGAGAGGGAAGAGACTGGAATCAGGAAAAAATCTATTAGGAGTCTAGACCAGAGAAGTGGTGTAGGAAACAGAGAGCAAAAACTGTGATGGGACATAAATACACTACCAAAAGTAAAATAAATAGCTAGTGGGAAGCAGCCGCATCGCACAGGGAGATCAGCTCGGTGCTTTGTGTCCACCTAGAGGGGTGGGATAGGGAGGGTGGGAGGGAGATGCAAGAGAGAGGAGACATAGGGTTATATGTATACGTGTAGCTGATTCACTTTGTTATACAGCAGAAACTAACACACCATTGTAAAGCAATTAAACTCCGATAAAGATGTTAAAAAAAAAAGTAGACCTTTTCTTGAAAAAAAGAAATATGACCGGATAGAAGAAAAAGGAAAGTAAAGCCTGAATATAGAAATAAGTTTTAAGATGGTGCCTTAGTTTAGGCCCCTCCCAAAGCAGGCCTGGAGGGAGAATTTAGCTGCAGAAAACACAGTGAGTGATGGGACGGTGAAACAGGAATGGGGGACGTGTTGATGATCGTGCTACAGAATTCAACCCTGTCAAGTCATGTAAATCCCCCTTTAGAACTGCTTCACTACAGGCAGAAGATGGAGCCTTTAGCCATCACATTCTGTCTTGTATTGGCTGAGGGTTGATCTCAAGAGGATTAAGTAATTCCTTCCCCCATTTCTGTCTGAATTTGGGTTGGAGAAGCCTCTCTGGCCCCTGAGAAGCTTCCAGGTAGAGGGTGCTTCAAGTGAAAGCTGTCAACTCCTTTCAGAATGCTCTGTTGAAGCAGCAGGGGAACTCAGAGTTGGGTGGACAGGATCTGGGGCAGGACACCAAGCCCTACTGCAGATGGAAAAGGTGATGCTCTCCTTACTGGCAGCTGAAGTACATTACTATGTGGACCCTAGATTTCAGTTGAATGATAGTGCTCTGCAACAAACATGTTCCATGTGCTACAAATCCCTTTCCACCAAGAATCCCTTCCCTTCTACTCTGCCAAGTGAACCTCTACCATTGCTCATTCATTCAGGGAGATTGAGAAGCTTTCTTCCCCTCACCCTTACCCTCCATGCCACACACACTCCCCAAGGCCTTTTGTTTTTTCTTCCACCCCAGTGGGGAGATCTCACTAATGTAAAATAATAATAAAGACTATTCCCATAATAGCATATCTGAGTTCTACTTTGAAAGGTGGTCAGTAATAGGCAAGAGAAAATTTTATTTACCTTTTAGGATGTTTCATTCAGGAGAAGTGGAAAGTTTTAAAGCCTCCTTAGGTTGTAAAGGCCAGGCCACAAACATGTGATGCTCTTGTCCTTCCAATATAGAAGAGGGTACTGGAGAGAGGGCAGAAAGGACCCAGGTGAGTTTAGGGAAGAAGAAGAAGAGCTCACAAAGTGTGAAGGGAACTCGTGGATGCTTATCCAAGATGGACTCTACATAATTACTGGGGACTTGATAGGGGAGGGCAAGATACATTTTGCAGCTGACCCTGGACTCAGTGTGCATGAACTATTGCCTAGGAAATTGTCTCTCCTCACCTTCCTAGGCATCATGGGCACACAGAGTGTGTTACCCACGCACATAACTAATTTTTTATAATGCATGTCCTATGTGCCAGGTGTTGTGCTATATGCTGGTGACACTGTAGTGAATAAACAAACATGGTCCCTGCCTTCATGGCATTTATAGTCAAAAAAGATTAGTGAATACCCCATCTACGATTCCTTTTTCTGCTTCTCACGTCACATATCAGTCTTGTTTGCCTCGAGTCATCTTTTACATCCTGCCTTATAACTCCTTGTGGGCATGCTTGGCTTCACCTAACAGAGTAAGAGCTCCCTGAGGGCACAGACCATTTCTTTTCCCACACAAGTGCTGGCTGACTGACTGACTGATGGACTGAGGCAGCAGAGATGATTGAGTGAGGGTCTCATTTAAAGTGTCCAGTGGAAGTCTAGATTTGAGCATTTCAAGTCTACAGTATGTTTGACCTAATCTGCTCAGCTATATGCAGAACCGTGGGAGAAGGTTCTTTGCCTGGAGGAGTCATCCCTCCTCTTACTTTATATCTTCAAAGCAGCATACTTAATGATCAAAGCCATATGTGTTACACTTATTAGGGGAACAGCATTGAAGTTTGAGCTTTAAAAATGATGGGGGAAAAGTTCATCTTTAGGCCACTGCTTCCAAGTTTATGGGAATGAATATTCAAAGGGATATTCTTCAACAGAGCATTTTGAACTCTCCAAAACTGTGTGATTCTATAAGCAATTATAATATTAGGGAGTAGCCCAAGGACTGAAGCTGAATAAGATCGTGAAAAGGACAAGGGCTTTAGACTCGGAATGAATAGTCATTTATTAACTGCATGAATGTGAACAAGTAAGTTAATCTCTCAGGACCTCAGTTTCATCTTTAAAATGGGGATGTTAATACCTTTTTAAAAGATTTATAAGGATTAATGGAGATAATTCATGTGGAGTACCTCATATACTATAACACATAGTTGTCACAAATGATGCATATTTATTTCAAAGGAAGATATGACAAATATTTGTCAAGTGTCCCCGTTCAAATTCATGACCAACTAGGTAATGGAACATCTTTGAAAAACTAATGTTTTATAGCATTTGCAAAACTAAATAATAATAGACATAGCGAGGAACCATACATGATAATGGGCAAAAGGACGAATAAAGAGGATAATATGCTTATGAGAAAATGCCAAAAGTATATTATTATAGACACTTTGCCAAATTTTAAATTTAAATCAATGGAAAAGGCTTAAAAATAAAAACTTTCAACTTTCACATTTTCTTTGAGGAAGGAAAAGAGTTAACCAAAATAGTACTGCCTCTATGAGGGAAATTAATCCATGGAGAATTCCCAGAAAGCACTAATCATATAACTTCTTCCAAGCTCCTCTTGAAAGAAACCAGGAAAAGTGGCATACTAATTTCTCCTCTCTCTGACTCGCTATAAAATCAATCAAACCCTCTTCCTTGCTAGATCAAGCAGAGACAAATCAGTTCCAGTGTAGTATGTGGGAAGTATTAAGTGCACCTAAGACACAGAATTGGTACCTGTAAGTCCAGACATGCATGCATCTACTCAAAAATTACAAAATGAATATGCTAGGATGCTACAAAATAGAAACACAAAGACACACATGCCCACACACACATTTTTAAGCTCTCATAGCACTTTGTAACCTTTTAACAAGGACACTCATTAAAGAATACTTTATATTTCAACCAAGCATGCAGTTTTTCATCTCCATTTTAGACTACAAACTACTTGAAAATAAAGACTAGGCCTCACTTATTTTTCACTGTTCTATTTCCTGTAATGCCAACATCAGGAACCGGCCCCTTACACAGGTCAAGAAAATAAAGAAAATCAATGTTGTGAGTGTTTAATATGTGCCAGACACTAAGCTCGGAATTTTTTTAAAAAATACCTCTTTGAGTATATTATTGAATTCAATTTTTTGGTATGATGTGAGTCTCGGCGGCCTCTTACAAAAGCCAAGATAGTCCCTCTCTGCTGTACCCAAAGCAACAGCCTTCTTCAAAGGCAACAAGTTATCACACAGTAGTAGTTTAAATGTACAGCCGTCAGCCACATAATTCCATCTTCTCCCAAGTAAAGTCTGAACTACAGACCAACTCATTAGTGAAAGTATTCATTCTAATTAAAGAAGTTTCTCTTTCAAGTTACAAATCTGAACATTTAGCATAAAGGAAATGTATAAGAAGTAAATCTCATTAAAATAATGAGTCAATAAGAATCATCATGTGTCAGCTTCCAAATATCATTTTCCTTTCTAACTCACAGGTTATATGTGATTGTGGAAAAGGAAACTGGTACAATTCTTTGAAATAATCAGGAAATAAAATTGAAATTAGAGGCTTACAAATGTGCAAAAGTGCAATATAATCCACATATAAAATGCAGACCTCTCTCTATTCTTCCTCCTCCAAAGATAATAATTAATCAAAAGAATATTCCCTAATAAGCAGTGATGTTGAACAAGTTTTTATGTGTCTGTTGACCATGTGTATGTCTTCTTTATACATAAGTCTAAATATAATATTATACATGTAAAAGTTACATAATGTTATAAACAAATAAAAAATTAAAGTTTTTAAAAAGGATATTCCCATTGAATAGGGAGCAGTGAAGCAATTGCCTCATGTATTTGCAAATGTATGAGAAACAATTTTTAAAGGAGTCAGAGAATCTCCTTTGTAATCCTACTCATGGTCTCAGAAGGTGAAAAATTAGTTTCACATGTGATAAACTGAGACTGGAAGGAGAAAATTGACACTGGAAAAGGAAAAGATAAATGCAGGATTCTGAGTTCTGTTCAAATTGGAGAACACCAATGGGGAGACTAAAGCGCTCTCTTACTGAAGCAGCAGTTTGAAGTACTCTTGTACAGTATAATAGAATAATTGACCCAATTAGGGTCCTATTCATCAGAAATTAGATTTCCGCAGGTGCCAAGCACAAAGGCTTTTAACGGCCTTCTCGGCTTCTCACTAGCAACATTGGGAAACTGCAGGCACGACAAAAGTGCAAAATCTGCAATTTAATATCTTTCCTCAAGGTATCTGCTGAACTTCACTTTAATTTTAAAGATGGATGAAAGGGACACAGCTTAGGGTCTGTCCCCTTGACAAGACAGCCCTTTTCCTGTAAGACTATGGCTGGCCATCCTCTTTAACCCAGCATAAAAGAAACACATTTAAAAGCAGCAACTGTAGCCTGTGATTGAATATTCACCTTTCGCACAGTATCTCATTCCACAGTCTGTCCAATTCAGGTCATTTGGGGGAGATTAATACTGTATTCACCATTTAAGGTTGTAGGACCCAGAATGACCTCAACGAAGTCCTTCAGATGCTATTTCTTCAGATGCAATTCATATTACATAGTTGAAAAGTCTGTTTAAATTGGGCCTGAGATTCTCAAAAAGAGACGGATGGTACTTCAAGTTTTTCTGGATGTACGGGATAGGAAAGAGGTAAGGGAAAGCACCTTGTCTGAAGATCAAGGGATTGCTGAATGAATTTCTACTGTAGTTTTTTGAATAAAATGTTCTCTTTCACTGACAGGATATGAAGAAATTCACTCCCCTAACTTCCCTACCTTTGCCACTTGGAATACATACACAATCACTCCAATTTTCTATTCTTCTCAATTTTCTTTCTAGCACTGATTATTATTATTTGAATTATGTTTAGATGTGCGTGTTTACTTATACTGATTTCTGTATCTTCCATTAAAATGCATGTTCCAGGGAAATAAAGACATTGTCTCACTTATTTACTGCTTTGTCCCCCATCCCTAGTGCCTAGAAAAGTACAGTTGGCCCTCCAAACCAGTAGATGCAGAATTTGTGGATACAGAGGGCCAAATGTACCAGGTCATTTTATATAAGGAACTTCAGCACCCATGGATTTTGGTATCTGTGAGGTCCTGGAACAAATTCCCCATAGATACTGAGGGATGACTGTACAAGGCACGTGGCAGAGTCTCAATACATGTTTCTTGAATGAATGAATAAGAGAAATTTATTTTCCTTAGAGAAATTTAAAATCAGCACATTAAAGGTGTACTGATGCTAAGGGAAATAATACCCCTGGCCTGCTTCATGGGTTCGAACAGAATACATAAGATCCTGTAACTATACAGTATAGGGTTGAGTTTAGCTTTAAGCCAGCTTGTGGCCAGACCCATCTCCAGTGCTAAGTATCAAACTGTCTACTAGACCTCACCACAACTGAAAGGAAATACATCCTAAAATAAGTAGTCTATCCCCTTCCTTCCTCCAGCTCTACTCCAATTACAACCCAATTTTTCCCACTACGTTGGTTACATTTAATTGGTTATACCTAATTGGTAGCCAAAAACCTACCTCAACTTTAAATTCTCGGACCAACATACACCAAATCCTGCCAATTCCACTTCTTAAATATCTCTCCAGTATCTCTACCATTTTATCTTCAGCCACCTCACTACTGCCACTGTCGTAGATCGTATCTTTTTTTTTTTGCTGACTAATATGAGAGTCTCATAACTGGTCTCCTTATTTCAGTCTTTCTTTTTTCTTCCCAACCGTCTTCCATATTTTTATTCAGTATGTTTTTTTAAAGTATAGATCTGATCACATGCCTTCAATATATCCCATTACCTACTCAATACAGTATAAAATTCTTAGTAGGACATAAAAGACTGTTCCATGGCCTTGCCTGTTTTCCGGCCTCATCTCTTGCTGTTTCCTATAGGCACTCTATTACTTTCACATTTACCTCTGCTCTTTGGCTATTCATTTCTCTCTAATGGCACTATGCCCTCCCTTCCCCCATTCCTCTTCCACTAGGAAAGTCCTTCTAATTCTCAGGATTCAGCACGAGTGCCAGAATACTTCTCTTGGGACGGACTTTGGTACCTGGAGAAAAATGAGTAGTCCATCTGCTCTGGTTCAATATCAGCTTCTTGAATGCCATTTATTCTATTATTGCAAATGTTTGGGCATTTTTCTCTCTCACACTAATATGGGACCTCTTTAAAAGCAGGTGCTGTGTCTTACAACCTGGGACAGGGCATTGTACAGAGTATGGACATGCTTGTGGAATGAAGAATGGAATGGCCCCTTCTTACTACATGTTAGTTTCCTTTTCATGACCAGCATATGAACCTCTCTGAACTCAAGGAGGGCTCCAGTCCCTCTTTTAAAGGGCTCATCCATTTAGGTCAGGTCCATCCAGGATAATCTCTCTTTTGATTAACTCAAAATCCACTGATTATGAACCTTAATTATATCTGCAAAATCCCTTCACCTTTGCCATGTAATGTAACATAATGATGAGTGGCACCTCATTGTATTCACAGGTTCCATGTACACTTGGGCAGGGGATTATGCAAGGGCATAGGTCATTAGGAGTCACTTTAGAATTCTGTCTAACACAGCTGGGAACCTCTCGACTAACTAATGCTTCTCAGTCCTCAACTCACATCACTGGGGTGATCTCAGAAGTTTCACAATCAAGCTGAACTTGGAGGGAGCAAGCGAAACGAACTTAGGAGAATGGAGATATCTCTGGGTTTATTAGCTAACAAAGAGCTTGTCATGTTAATTATTTTTTAATGTTTGTCTTATTCTTTAAAGTTCATGTGCAGATGGTCAGGTAAATAATTTGCACGTATATGCCATTTTTTTTAAACGAGCAGCAGTCTTTTTTTAATTTTCATCATGCTTATTTATCTTTGTATCTATATTCATAGATATAATGTGAACCTTGTAAGGGAAATGAGAGCATCATACTCATTTTTATATTCCAAGTGTCTATATCTCAATATTTAATTAGGACCCCCCACCTAAGTAAGCAGTTCTAATTCTGCTTAATTTAGATACTTTGCTTTGTTTGACCTTGGGATTGCCTATGTCCCTTAAGAGATAGAGAGAGGGATGAGAAGGACGTTTGATGTTTGATTAAAATATTGTACAAATGCATACATAATTAGGTCCCTAGTCCTTTCACAAAGAATGTTCTAGCTCTTTGGCAGACAAAAAAAGGAAATATATGTGGGCTTCAGCTCTGACAGCTCAAAAATGTCTTGGAAGCTACCATTTCTTCAAAACCAACTGAGGTCAGTGATATCACAGAGCTATTCCTGAGGACTTCTGCTTCTTCAGCAAGATCAGGCAGACAAAGGCCTGTGAAATAACACTCCCCTTCTACCAGTGGAGAAATCTGGGCTCAGCCCTGTGTGTGTTTGGGCTTTACATCCTCTGGGCAGCACACCGGGCCCAGTTCAAACTCCCCACATAACATTCTCACTCAGGATGCTGCTAGTGCAGGTCCCATGGCAAAGGAAACACAAGAGCAAAAACAGAGAACTGACATGACACTTAAGACACTGTCAGTGCCCCATGTCTACACAGGCAGCGGCTCCAATAATGAACTTGTTCAATCTTCAGTGGTGCATGAAGGACACAAAAGCAAGCTCACAGAAATCCTCAGATTCTCCTAGAGTAGAAAGGCTGCTGGTGATTGATTAGAGTCACACTTTCATCATGTGAAGCCAGCTTAGTATTAGAGAAACATCTTTGCAGATCAAGGCTTTAACCTAAGGTATGTGGATTGCTTTAGAGAGTCCAAGAAGCCCCTGAAATAATAGGGGAAAAGATTTGCCAGTACATACATGTAACACAAATGTCATTTGGGATTTTCTCTGCCCTTAGAGGCTCAGGGAATTTTCACCCAAACTCCAGATTCAGGCTATGGGGCACTGAAAAGCCCCACTCACTGTGTGTGTGTGCCTTACTGTGCTTCTTTCTATTTGATCTGGAATCAGGACAGCCTGCTTTGTGTTGTCCTCCCTTTGGACCAGAAGTGAAGCTCTGTCCTTCTCACTTGCCTTCATGAGAAATTCCAATCACAGCAAACATAGCATGAGTTTTATGGATGTACCAAAATATGTGTGGTCATGAAGAAGCAGCTCATAAGATTTCCCTGGATTTGTTTCCTTCCTCCTTTGCCCTTGTAGTTAGTAACCACATATTCTGTCCTTTCCAAACCTGTATTTATCACATAGGGCCTTCCAGTCCAATACAAATCCTTGAGAATATCATCCAGTCCCTGCTTCCTTATAGGGCCCTTCCAAAATTACATGCTTTCCTCAGTTCTCTGCCTTGTTGGGAAATAAACATTTCTGTCTATGTTTATGCCTACGCACGTATGTTCCCTAGAGATAAAGTGAAAAACTTCCACTGTATTTTCAAAAATGGTCCATGATCCAAAATGGGTAAGAAGGATTTCCACAGAGGAAATGTTTGGAAGCCACATTCCACTGAAAAGAAAGATGAATGATATAACACACAAGAGGCCCTGGTAAGACTAGAGTATTTGTCTTTTCTCTGCACCCTTGAGGCAGCAAAGCTCTAACTACAGGTTCTCAGGTTCTTGCCAGAGCACGGTGGCTGTATTTCACATCCCAATCACCATCCTGCTCCTCTGGGCCACCTCCTTGCCTTTTCCATTGTTCCTCTCCACTTTCAACTCTGTCCAGTGTGCCCTCTGGAACCTCCTAACATTATTAATAAATACATTTTCTTCACAACCTCTTCTCAGAACATTCTATCTCCAGAGTAGCAGTATAGCCTAACAGTTTAAAAATTTGAGTTTGAAATTAGTTTCTCTGTTTTCAAATTTACGCTCGATTACTGACTAGCTCTTGTGAGTTTGGGAAACTTCATTTTTCATCTATAAAGTGGGATAATAATAGTCTTCACTCACAGGGTATTGTGAAGGTTAAATGAGTAAATATATGCAGGGAACTTAGAACACAGCAAGTCTGAAGAAAGGGTTAATTCTCCTCTTTATCCTTATTACATGATCATCCATCATCACCTAGTTCCACATAAAAGATGTGCCATGAAGATACCACTTCTCACATAGCTTCTCTAGTGGAATCTCTCATTTCCCACATATCCCAAACCAAAAGCCTGGGTAGAGAAATCAGCAAAATGCCAACTCATCAACACATTTACACATCCACATCCAACACAAACCACTAAATGGAAAATAGCTTTAATTTATTATTTATTAGTTTAAAAAGAAAAGTGAAGTTTAATAGGCAGATGTGTTAGGAATGAAGGTTTAGCTAACACTGGAAAGTACTTTACAATATTAAAAACTGCCCAGGAATGAAATATGTTATTTGAGGATGTAGCAGGGTCCCTATCCTGGACACATTAACAGAAGTTGTATGCATGTCCCATTTCTCTGATGTTATAAGAAGGATTACTGCCTGAAGAGGGGCCTTGGACTTAATTACAAAAATCCCTTTCAAAATAAAATCCTGTGAATCCTGACTCTCCATGGAATCTGTTCATATTCCAAGGAGCATACATGAAAAAATTCAGTAGTTTTATATACATAACACACTTTGAGTTAATTGTGGTAGGAGGAGCACAGCACTATTGGTTACAAGACCTGTACTCTGAGCTTGGCTCTGCAACTCACTTCTGTGATCTTGAAGAGGTCACTTAATCTCTATCAGGGAAGGGGAAAGAACAGGTTGCAGCCATGGCTCTCAAACACTTTTAAACTGTAAAACTCTTTTTACTAATGAAATCCCACAAAGAAGCTCTATACGTAACAGAAATAAATTCCCAGAGGGAAAGATTTCAGTAGCAATGACAGGAGCCTAACCAATTCCCTGTTTTGCCTCCCCAAAACCCCTTGTCTCCAGGGTCAGCCCTTGATGTGGGTTCACAGACCTTCAAAGATTTCTCAGAGTCAACTTTCAGAGCAAACAAGCCAACCTGAACAAAATGGCTTCTACAGTCTTTTCACCTCTATCTGAGGTTTACTTTCTTTATATATATCTTTGAAATTAACCATGTTTTATCCCTGTTCAAGATTTTTCTTCTTTGATACTAACACTAAGCTAAGATCAAAGGATTTTCAGCATGGAAATGGCATTGTTTTATGGCTTATTTTAATATTATTCAAGAAGACAAGATAGTTCAAGATGGTGGAAGAGTAAGATGCGGAGATCACCTTCCTCCCCACAAATACATAAGAAATACATCTACGTGTGGAACAACTCCTACAGAACACCTGCTGAACGCTGGCAGAAGACCTCAGACCTCCCAAAAGGCAAGAAACTCCCCACATACCTGGGAAGGGCAAAAGAAAAAAGAAAAAACTAAGACAAAAGAATAGGGACGGGACCTGCACCAGTGGGAGAGAGCTGTGAAGGGGGAAAGGTTTCCACACATTAGGAAGCCGCTTCGCGGGTGGAGACTCCGGGTGGCGGAGGGGGGAGCTTCAGGGCCGCGGAGGAGAGCGCAGAAACAGGGGTGCGCAGGGCAAACAGGAGAGATTCCCGCAAAGAGGATCAGTGCCGACCGGCACTCACCAGCCCGAGAGGCTTGTCTGCTCACCCGCCGGGGCGGGCGGGGGCTGGGAGCTGAGGTTCGGGCTTCGAAGGTCGGATCCCACGGAGAGGACTGGGGTTGGCTGCATGAACACAGCCTGAAGGGGGCTAGTGTGTCACAGCTAGCCCGGAGGGAGTCCAGGGAAAAGTCTGGAGGTGCCTTAGAAGCAAGAGACTTTTTCTTGCCTCTCTGTTTCCTGGTGCTCGAGGAAAGGAGGTTAAAAGTGCCGCTTAAGGAGCTCCAGAGACGGGCGCGAGTCGTGGATATCAGCGCAGACCCCAAAGACGGGCATGGGATGCTAAGGCTGCTGCTGCAGCCACCAAGAAGCCTGTGTGCAAGCAGAGGTCACTCTATACACCTCCCTCCCGGTAGCCAGCGCAGCCCGCCACTGCCAGGGTCCCGTGATCCAGGGACAACTTCCCCGGGAGAACACACGGCGCGCCTGAGGCTGGTGCAACGTCACGATGGCCTCTGCTGCCACAGGCTCACCCCGCATCCGTACCCATCCCTCCCCCCACCTCGGCCTAGTGAGCCAGAGCCCACGAAGCAGCTGCTCCTTTAACCGCATCATGTCTGAGCGAAGAACAGACGCCCTCAGGCGACCTACACACAGAGGCAGGGCCAAATCCAAAGCTGAACCCCAGGAGCTGTGGGAACAAAGAAGAGAAAGGGAAATTTCTCCCAGCAGCCTGAGGAGCAGTGGATTAAAACTCCACAATCAACTTGATGTACACTGCATCTGTGAAATACCTGAATAGACAACAAATCATCCCAAATTCAGGCGGTGGCTTTTGGGAGCAACAATATATATATTATTTTTGTGAGTGTGTATGTGTATGCTTCTGGTGGGATTTTGTCTGTATAGCCCTGCTTTTACCATTTGTCCTAGGGTTCTATCCATCAGGGTATTTTTTACTTTAAAAAATTTTTTTCGTAATAATTATTTTTTATTTTAATAACTTTTTTAAATTTTATTTTACTTTATTTTATTTTATCTTCTTTCTTTCTTTCTATTCTTCTCCCTTTTATTCTGAGCCGTGTAGATGAAAGGCTCTTGGTGCTCCAGCCAGGCATCAGGGCTGTGCCTGAGGTGAGAGAGGCAAATTCAGGGCACTGGTCCACAAGAGACCTCCCAGCTCCATGTAATATCAAAAGGCTAAAGTCTCCCAGAGATATCCATCTCAACGCCAAGACCCAGCATAACTCAACGACGAGCAAACTACAGTGCTGGACACCCTATGCCAAACAACTAGCAAGACAGGAACACAACCCCATCCATTAGCAGAGAGGCTGCCTAAAATCATAATAAGGCCAGAGACAACCCAAACCACACCACCAGACATGGACCTGCACACCAGAAAGACAAGCTCCAGCCTCATCCACCAGAACACAGGCACTAGTCTCCTCTACTAGGAAGCCTACACAATCTACTGAACCAAACTTTTCCACTGGGGACAGATACCAAAAACAATGGGAACTATGAACCTGCGGCCTGCAAAAAGGAGACCCCAAACACAGTAAGAAAAGCAAAATGAGAAGACAGAAAAACACACAGCAGTTGAAGGAGCAAGGTAAAAACCCACCAAACCTAACAAATGAAGAGGAAATAGGCAGTTACCTGGAAAAGAATTCAGAATAATGACAGTAAAGATGATCCCAAATCTTGGAAATAGAACAGAGAAAATAGAAGAAACGTTTAACAATGTAACAAGGACCTAGAAGAACTAAAGAGCAAACAAACAATGATAAACAACACAATAAATGAAATAAAATTTCTCTAGAAGGGATCAAAAGCAGAATAACTGAGGCAGAAGAACGGATAAGTGACCTGGAAGATAAAATAGTGGAAATAACTACTGCAGAGCAGAATAAAGAAAAAAGAATGAAAAGAACTGAGGACAGTCTCAGAGACCTCTGGGACGACATTAAACACACCAAAATTTGAATTATACGGGTTCCAGAAGAAGAAGAGAAAAAGAAAGGGACTCAGAAAATATTTGAAGAGATTATAGTTGAAAACTTCCTTAATATGGGAAAGGAAATAGTTAATCAAGTCGAGGAAGCACAGACAGTCCCATACGGGATAAATCCAAGGAGAAACACACCAAGATATATATTAATCAAACTATCAAAAATTAAATAAAAGGAAAAAATATTAAAAGCATCAAGGGAAAAACAACAAATAACACACAAGGGATCCCCATAAGGTTAACAGCTGATTTTTCAGCAGAAACTCTGCAAGCCAGAAGGGAGTGGCAGGACATATTTAAAGTGATGAAGGAGAAAAACTAAAACCAAGATTACTCTACCCAGCAAGGATCTCATTCAGATGTGATGGAGAAATTAAAACCTTTACAGACAAGCAAAAGCTAAGAGAATTCAGCACCACCAAACCAGCTTTACAAGAAATACTAAAGGGACTTCTCTAGGCAGGAAACACAAGAGAAGGAAAAGACTTACAATAACAAAACCAAAACAATTAAGAAAATGGTAATACGCACATACATATTGATAATTACCTTAAATGTAAATGGATTAAATGCTCCAGCCAAAAGACATAGACTGGCTGAATAGATACAAAAACAAGACCCGTATATATGCTGTCTACAAGAGACCCACTTCAGACCTAGGGACACATACAGACTAAAAGTGAGGGGATGGAAAAAGATATTCCATGCAAATGGAAATCAAAAGAAAGCTGGAGTAGCAATTCTCATATCAGACAAAATAGACTTTAAAATAAAGATGATTACAAGAGACAAAGAAGGTCACTGCATAATGATCAAGGGATCAATCAAAGAAGAAGATATAACAATTATAAATATTTATGCACCCAACATAGAAGCACCTCAATACATAAGGCAAATGCTAAAAGCCATAAAGGGGAAATCCACAGTAACAAAATCGTACTAAAGGACTGTAACACCCCACTTTCACCAATGGACAGATCATCCAAAATGAAAATAAAAAATGAAACACAAGCTTTAAATGATATATTAAACAAGATACACGTAATTGATATTTACAGGACATTGCATCCAAAAACAACAGAATACACTTTCTTCTCAAGTGCTCATGGAATATTCTCCAGGATAGATCATATCTTGGGGTCAAATCAAGCCTTGGTAAATTTAAGAAAATTGAAATCATATCAAGTATCTTTTCCGACCACAACATTATGAGACTAGATATCAATTATAGGATAAAGTCTGTAAAAAACAAAAGCACATGGAGGTTAAACAATACACTACTTAATAACCAAGAGATCACTAAAGAAGTCAAAGAGGAACTCACAAAATACCTAGGAACTAATGACAATGAAAACACTATGACCAAAACCTATGGGATGCAGCAAGAGCAGTTCTAAGAGGGAAGTTTATAGCAATACAATCCTACCTTAAGAAACAAGAAACATCTCAAATAAACAACCTAACCTTACACTTAAAGCAATTAGACAAAGAAGAACAAAAAGACCCCAAAGTTAACAGAAGGAAAGAAATCATAAAGATCATATCAGAAATAAATGAAAAAGAAATGAAGGAAACGATAGCAAAGATCAATAAAACTAAAAGCTCTCTCTTTGAGAAGATAAATAAAATTGATAAACCATTAGCCAGACTCATCAAGAAAAAAAGGAAGAAGACTCAAATCAATAGAATTAGAAATGAAAAAGGAGAAGTAACAACTGACACTGCAGAAATACAAAGGATCATGAGAGATTACTACAAGCAACTATATGCCAATAAAATGGACAACCTGAAAGAAATGGACGAATTCTTACAAATGCACAATCTTCTGAGACTGAACCAGGAAGGAAGAGGAAATATGAACAGACCAAACACAAGCACTGAAATTGAAACTGTGATTAAAAATCTTGCAACAAACAAAAGTCCAGGACCAGATGGCTTCACCGGTGAATTCTATCAAACATTTAGAGAACCGCTGACACCTATCCTTCTCAAACTCTTCCAAAATATAGCAGAGGGAGGAACACTCCCAAACTCATTCTATGGGGCCACCATAACCCTGATACCATAACCAGACAAAGATGTCACAAAGAAAGAAAACTACAGGCCAATATCACTGAGGAACAGAGATGCAAAAATCGTCAACAAAATACAAGCAAACAGAATCCAACAGCACATTAAAAGGATCATACACCATGATCAAGTGGGATTTATCACAGGGATGCAAGGATTCTTCAATATACACAAATCAATCAATGTGATACACCATATTAAAAAATTGAAGGAGAAAAACCATATGATCATCTCAATCAATGCAGAGAAAGCTTTCGACAAAAATCAACACCTATTTATGATAAAAACCCTGCAGAAAGTAGGCACAGAGGGAACTTTCCTCAACATAATAAAGGCCATATATGACAAACCCACAGCCAACATCGTCCTCAACAGTGAAAAACTGAAACTATTTCCATGGTTGCCCACTCTCACCACTATTATTCGACATAGTTTTGGATGTTTTAGCCACAGCAACCAGAGAAGAAAAAGAAATAAAAGAAATCCAAATCAGAAACAAAGAAGTAAAGCTGTCACTGTTTGCAGATGACATCATACTCTACAAAGAGAATCCTAAAGATGCTACCAGAAAACCACTAGAGCTAATCAATGAATTTGGTACAGTAGCAGGATACAAAATTAATGCACAGACATCTCTGGCATTCCTATACACTAATGATGAGAAATCTGAAAGTGAAATTAAGAAAACACTCCCACTTACCATTGCAACAAAAAGAATAAAATATCTAGGAATAAACCTACCTCTGGAGACAAAACACCTGTATGCAGAAAATTATAAGACACTGATGAAAGAAATTAAAGATGATACAAATAGATGGAGAGATATACCATGTTCTTGGATTGGAAGAATCAACACTGTGAAAATGACTCTACTACCCAAAGCAATCTACAGATTCAATGCAATCCCTATCAAACTACCACTGGCATTTTTCACAGAACTAGAACAAAAAATTTCACAATCTGTATGGAAATGCAAAGGACCCCAACAGCCAAAGCAATCTTGAGAAAGAACAGCGGAGTTGGAGGAATCAGGCTCCCTGTCTTCAGACTATACTACAAAGCTACAGTAATCAAGACAGTATGGTACTGGCACAAAAACAGAAATATCGATCAATGGAACAGTATAGAAAGCCCAGAGATAAACCCACGCACATTATGGTCACCTTATCTTTGATAAAGGAGGCAAGAATATACAGTGGAGAAAAGAGAGCCTCTTCAATAAGTGGTGCTGGGAAAACTGGACAGTTACATGTAAAAGTATGAAATTAGAACACTCCCTACCACTATACACAAAAATAAACTCAAAATGGATTAAAGACCAAAATGTAAGGCCAGACACTATCAAACTCTTAGAGGAAAACATAGGCAGAACACTCTATGACATAAATCACAGCAAGCTCCTTTTTGACCCACCTCCTAGAGAAATGGAAATAAAAACAAAGATAAACAAATGGGACCTAATCAGAACTTAAAAGATTTTTCACAGCAAAGGAAACCATAAACAAGATGAAAAGACAACCCTCACAATGGGAGAAAATATTTACAAATAAAGCAACTCACAAAGAATTAATCTCCAAAATTTTCAAGCAGCTCATGCAGCTCAATATCAACAAAACTAACAACCCAATCCAAAAATGGGCAGAAGACCTAAATAGACATTTCTCCAAAGGAGATATACAGTTTGCCAACAAACACATGAAAGAATGGTCCACATCATTAATCATTAGAGAAATGCAAATCAAAACTACAATGAGATATCATCTCACACCGTTGAGAATGGCCATCTTAAAAAAATCTACAAACAGTAAATGCTGGAGAGGGTGTGGAGAAAAGGGAACCCTCTTGCACTGTTGGTGGGAATGTAAATTGATACAGCCACTATGGAGAACAGTACGGAGGTTCGTTAAAAAACTAAAAATAGAACTACCATACGACCCAGCAATCCCACTACTGGGCATATACTCTGAGAAAACCGTAATTCAAAAAGAGTCATGGGGCTTGTCTGGTGGCGCAGTGGTTGAGAGTCCGCCTGCCGATGCAGGGGACACGGGTTTGTGCCCCTGTCTGGGAAGACAGCTGCTGGGCCCGTGAGCCATGGCCGCTAAGCCTGAGTGTCTGGAGCCTGTGCTTTGCAATGGGAGAGGCCACAACAGTGAGGTGCCTGCGTACCACAAAAAAAAAAAAAAAAAAAAGAGGAAGTCATGTACCAAAGTATTCATTGCAGCTGTATTTACAATAGCCAGGACATGGAAGCAGCCTAAGTGTCCATCGACAGATGAATGGATAAAGAAGATGTGGCACATATAACAATGGAATATTACTCAGCCATAAAAAGAAACGAAATTGAGTTATTTGTAGTGAGGTGGATGCACCTAGAGTCTGTCATACAGAGTGAAGTAAGTCAGAAAGAGAAAAACAAATAGCGTTTGCTAACACATATATATGGAATCGAAAAAAAAAAAAAAAGATCTCGAATAACCTATGGGCAAGAGGGGAATAAAGACACAGACCTACTAGAGAATCGACCTGAGAATATGGGGAGGGGGATGGGTAAGCTGTGAGAAAGTGAGAGAGTGGCATGGACATATATACACTACCAAACGTAAAAGAGATAGCTAGTGGGAAGCAGCCGCATAGCACAGGGAGATCAGCTTGGTGCTTTGTGACCCCCTAGAGGGGTGGGATAGGGAGGGTGGGAGGGAGGGAGATGCAAGAGGGAAGAGATTTGGGGACATATGTATATGTATAACTGATTCACTTTGTTATAAAGCAGAAATTAACACACCATTGTAAAGCAATTATACTCCAATAAAGATGTTAAAAAAAAAATAGAAGACAAGATAGAATAAACTGATCCTGTGGTCTTTTGCTTTCTTATTTACATTTTAATTAAGTGGATATAAGATTTTTTTTATACTACTGATATGCAGCTACATACTTTTTACCACATATAAATATCTGCATTTTCACATATAGTATATTTACATAGATAATTGGTAGCATATGTTATTTTTAAGTATTAGTGTGTGTACATGTGAATATATACGTGTGTGTGTATACATATATACACACACACACATCTAAAAATTATTTTAATAGGTAAAAAACCCAGGGATATATTTTTTAGCTGCTTTAAACCTCATTTAAAGATATCACCAGTTTTCAAGTAGTAATATAAAATAAATATGCAAATAATACTTCTAAAAAAGGGAATAGCATAATATTTTGACTATGATTAACTTCTGGAATATAAAGGGACTCTAATATGGGTATCAAATATCTCAAGATACAATTTAGTAGGTAAGAGTTAGGTTCATGACCAAGGATGAAATCTTCAGCTAGCGTATTTAAAGGTATCTGTTTGAAGAAAAGATTTTCTAGTTTTTATTCTTGGGTGGGAATAAAACTTTAAAACTTAACTTGAAACCCAGGGAAAGAAAAATTAAACTAAAACAGTCACTAATATAGGTAGAAATAATAAGATGCAGATGAAAATAAGCGATAACAAGAAACAACAGGTACTGATGAAAACACATAATTATAGGACACTCATCATTTTCCAGGATAAAATTGATATTTCTTAAATGTTATCATCACAGTGTAGTTAGCACTAGTCAAGACTTTATTAAAATACTCAATCTTGTTTAGAGTGCACAAATTAAGTTATCTATAGGACTACAAACAAAGCCCTGAAGAAAGTTACAAATATCTATAACTAACAAACTAGAATGTGTCTTAAGACATAACATTTAAAGGATTTGGCCTTGTTTCCTCATTTGACCAGATGCTCACTAGCGCATTAACATCTGTTATTCCATATCATCAAATTCTTGAAGGATGGATGCTAAGAGGAAAGCAAAAATATGCAGTATCGTTGACGCTAATATTGATGCATGTGCTACTTCAATGAGAAACAGTAAACACAGGCTTTTACAGTCATCAAACATTCCTCTAAAAAATGACCTCAGGCAAGAAGAAAGTAACTCCTCTTCTGTTCCTATGTCTCCTTCATTCCCTTCATTGACCAACGTCTTGAAAGAGTGGTTTGCACTCTGCCTGCACTTCCTCAACTGCTGTTAATGCCTTAGCCTTTTGTAATCTGATGTTTTCCTTCATCATTAACTAAAAATTTCCTCACTTCAAATCACAATGGCCTTACAGTGGCAAATTCAATAGGCACTTTTAAATTATATAACTTGATCGTGCTCCCATATTTGAATATAATTTGATTGGATGTAATTTCTGTGATTCTTTTCTCTTCTGGTTCAACTTTTACCCCTCTGGGTATTATTTTCACCATTTTGACTGATTTCCCTTTTGCTGTTTGCCTCTAAATGTTAGTGTGCTTCAAGTTTCCATGCAAGGACATCTCTCTCTGTACCTATTCTCACAAGGCAAACTCCTCTACTCCTGTCCTTTCAGCTCTCATCCATGTCACAAATACCCCAGATTGTCTTGTTCCAGCATTTGCTGCCCATATACCTTCCTATTACCTACCTTTTCTACTTTTCAACTATCTAAATGATATTTATGTACTTGGATATTCCAAAGGCAGTCACAATGAAGAATGTCTAAAATGGGACTCACACATCTAACTACTCCTAGTTAATTTTATCATGCTTTTGCCAGGTGCCTAAATAGGAACTTTGAATCCTTCTCAAATCTTCCATCTACTTTGCCTTTAATTCCCCCACCCCCAGTGAGTACTAAACACTACTGATCTTCCCAAGTTAATGTTTCTACAATTATTCCCTCTGTCCATCTCCCTCTGCCTTACTTTCCTCAATTGTTCTTGCCCCAAGTCTTACCTTCTCTAATTCATTCTTCCTGTCATTAGTTAAAATGATCTTGAAAAAATATACAGAAAAGTTCTTTGATCTTTTCATTTAAAATACTCATTATTTCCCTATTGCATGCAGGATATAATAACTCAGCTTAACCATGGCATACCAGTGCACTCAAAATTCTTACTGCAGCCCCTTCCCTATCCTACCCACACGTACAGAGCACACATAACCTCTTTTGCCTCTTCAGGAATGCTCCATGTATTATTCCCATGCCTTTTTGTATTTCCATGTCTTTTTTATTAGCTCTTCTCATGAACATAGATATATGCTTATCATAATGTTTTAAATTAAAAATGTAAGTATTTCCTTCATCTCTATGTCCCTCTTAGCTAGTAGTTCCTCTTCATTTAGTCTTCTATCTGCTCTGCCACCAGTTATGTTAAATAATGTTCTTCTAATGAACAAATTAGGTTGGCATTATTTAGTACTGAACTTTTATGAATATTCAGCAGGATCTGATATTGCTGGTCTCTTTCTCCTTAAAAAATCCAGCACAAAGGGAAGCTTCATACATTGTTGGTAGGAATGTAAATTGGTCCAAAAATTACGGAAAATAATATGGAAACTGAAAAAATTGAAAATACACCTACCATACGATCCAGGAATTCTACTTCTGGGTATATACCCAAAGGAAATGAAAACAGGATTTTGACAAAATACGTGCACTCCCATGTTTATCACAGGATTATTCACAATAGCCCAGATATGGAAACAACCCAAATGTCCATCAATACATGAGTGGATTAAAAAAATGTGGTACATATACACAATGGAATATTACTCAGTCATGGGAAAGGAAGATATGTTCCCATTTCTGACAACATGGATGGACATTATGCTAAGTGAGGTAAATCAGACAGAGAAAGACAAGTACTACATGATATCATTCATAAACCTGTAAAAAACAGAGAGGAAAGTGGCAGTTATCAGAGGTAGGGGAGAAGGAAAGAGTGATGGTATTTAAGGGTACAAACTCATAACAAGTAGTAAACAAGCCATAGAGATCAAATGCACAGAATAATTAATATAGACAATAATATTTTACTGTTTAAAAAAAACTCTAACCATTTGTCTTTCATTATGTGACTCTCCTTGCCCTCGACTTACTCAGTTTAATTGTGTGTGGAATTGCCGGGGGGGGGGTCCTTTCTGCATCTGTCTTTTAACTGATCAAATTACTCAGGATCCTTAACAAGCATACTTCTCGTCTACTTCTGAATCTATATACTAGCTCTGAAGAGACTCATCCACGCCCATGGCTTTATCAATTACCTTTTGCTCTGATTCTCAAATTGAGATGTGTAGCTTAGCTTTTCTTTCTAAGCTACCAGTTTAAATCCATATGAATTTCTTACTGGACATCTTTATCTAATAACCTCACATATACTTCAAACTCACTATTGTCTACAAACTGACTCATTGACAGAAACCAACTCAAATCTAGCTGAAGTAGTGCCAAGGCCATTCATAATCAGGCAAAACCAAAATCTGAAAACAATCCAAAATTACTCCCACATTTTCTCCACCATCATCACCACAGAAAATAGGTTCCAAGTCCTGTCAATGCTGCCTCTTAAGTATCATCACATTCACCATCTGAACCATCCCCTGTGCCTTTATTCAAATTTCATGATTCTCTCACCTAGATCAATGTACAGTCTCAATTCTAAATTTAATTTCTAAATACTAAGTTCTCAGCCACAATTCTCATGAACTACGTAAGATAGAAAATGAAAACAAACACAGTATAAATGAACAACAATTACATTTGTAAAATAAAAGGACACACACTCTTATTTATGTATATCATAGTTTTACAGCTGAGAAGAAATTTAGACGTGACCTAAGATTCTCAAATAACACTGAAATGGAGAAAGAACTAAAAGATTGTTCTGGACAGAAAAGCCAATAAATAAAGATTGAAGTATATTCTTTGCTTTTTGCTTACTTTTTTTTTTTTGGTCTTGACAAAGGAAATTTTGAGTAAGAGAATGTTATATGGAAAATACTATTACCCATGTAGCCAGATTGAAAAGAGTAAAAGTAGAATGATGGATCATAATTAATCTTAGGCCTCCCATGAAGAAAGAGTAGATCAGACTTCTTTCCAAGATGGGCTGAGCTGAGAACCTCTGTTAATGCTTCATGTATTAAAAAACAAGTGCTAGAGACTGAATGCTTGTGTCCTCCCAAAGTTCGTATATTGAAATCCTCATTTCCAAAGTGATGGTATTTGATGTGAGGGCTTTGGGAAGTAATTAAGTTCAAATGATGTCATGAAGGTGGAACTCTCATGATGGCATTTACTACCCTTATATTGATGAAAAGGGAAAGAGACACCAGAACTCTCTCTTTCTGCCATGTGAGGATACAGCAAGAACAAGGCCATCCATGAGCCAAGAAGTGAGCTCTCACCAGGAATTGAATTGGGCAACACCTTAATCTTGTACTTCCAAGTCTCCAGAAACATAAGAAATAAATCTCTGTTGTTAAGCTATCCAGTCTATGGTATTTTGTTACAGCAGCCTGAATTAAGAGAACAGATTTATTCAATTTTGGACAACCATAATTGGCTAGTTATGTGCTATGAAGGCAATCCTCTTTTTGTTAACTTCTCATTCTTGTTTTATCTCTGTAGGAAAATCCTGTTGAACAAAACAATTATTTGGCAGTGAGCCATATTTGCAATTCCTTTGTGGCTATCTAAATTTAACATGTAATTTATTTACTTTCCAGGTCTAAAAGGGCTTATAGGAATTGGGTCTCCTGAGCCAATCCACCCCAAATTTTTATTTATTTTTGAAATAAAAAAATTCACTAACTGTTATACCCATTGTTGAAAGGAAATGACCAATTATATTAGTTAGAAATTACTTTAGGTGAAGTAAAAGATAACATAACTAAGAGTAGATAAAGAAAATAAATCTGAAAGTAGGCATGATTCAGCAACTCAGTGATATCAAAGTCAGTATCTCTATGAATATCTATGATTTCAAAATGACCGGTGAAGCTCCAGTCATTGGGTCTAAAGCCAAGCAGAAAGAAGGAAGGATGGTGTCTACTGTATCTGTCCTCATTAACAAGAAAGTGGAAGATTTCCCAGAAATATCCCCAAGAGACTTCTTTTTACATATGATTAACCAGAACTGTATCACTAGGCCATGCATCATGTAAAGAGAGACTGTGAAAGCAAGCATGCAGCTTTCCCAGTCCATTATGGTAGAGGCAAGGAAGGGAGAAGGAGATTGGGAACAAGTTTGGGGTTAATTTACCAATAATATCTGCTATTCCAATTATCTACCAATTGATCCAGAATTTTTTTTAAACAAAGAAGCTAAGCAGATTTGTAAAATCCCTCAACTATCAGAAGCATCATATTTAAAATTTCATTTCATGGAAAGAGGTTCTTTCTATCTTTAAATACCTTTCCCAGTATTAAGCCAAGTCATGGTGCCCTGTCTCCTTAATAAATCAAGAAATAGCAAAGCAAGCAGATTCATAAGTCTTTGCAGATATCTTGGGCCTATGAATTTTTTAAAAGGTTACTGTATTTCTACATAAGCCCAGGTTCCCTGTATGTCCTCAGAGGAATTAATTCATCGTTGGAATCCAGTGCTGGTTTCCTGAAATAAAGCCAACAGGAGACCAGGAGCACCAGCTCAGAAGCAATGAGGTAGAGTGGTTAAGAGCTCAGCAGCTGTTTCAAGTAGCAATAAGTTCAATTCCTGGTTCTACCCTGCTACCTGTGTGACTGCAGGTGAGTTATTTAGCCTGTCTAAACCTCCATGTCCTCATCTATAAGATGAGAATGTTAACAATATCTACCTTGTAAGACATGAATAGGAAAATGCATGCAAATTTGGCTGTGAGATAAGTGTTCAGCGTTGTTGGGCAGGCTGCTAGTTACCTACCCAATAGCCATTCCCCCCTTATATGGGGATATGTATATAGTTAAAGACCACCCCCTCCAATGCAAATAAGGGTGACCATTTGATTATATTCTTATCACTGATATGTAAGCATTGGGGTTTTTGAGAATGCATTTTTTAAAAACGTGCTGAATGGCTGGCACATTTTACCCTTGCCCTTTCTTTTTTCCTGACCAATGCATGGTGTCCTAGCTACTATCTTATGACCAGAAAAGGTATAATGCCAAAGGACAGTCTATAGTTCCTAGAAATTGCTTGTAAAATGTTTTCAATAGTATGTTGCTCTATTTTGGAGTACAACAGAAAATTATGTACTCATTTCTTGGGTTGCGTCTTCGATGTCACAGAGGTTGTCAGTAAAAGCATTAATTCAAATACGGGAGACCACGGCAAATCTTAAAAAGGAGCTCACTATACTTATTATCCTCAGGAGAGAAAAATAAAAACATCACTTTCCTCTGAAATGTTACAAAAAAAGAAGAAAGGGTCTCATCTATTTGTTCTGTTCTAATGAGAATCTGTCTTATAACTATGTAATAAATTATAAAAGGAATGAAGAATATCATATTTCTTCCTCATACCTGCTATATCATTTTGCTCAATGAAAATTTCATGACTGATATTCTTCGAGCATAGTACCAACTACAACGTGGAGAACATTAGAAGAATTCAGCTTTGCTCAAAGCTTTCAGACATATTAACAATTTGCCATCCCATAAAAGAAATGGGAAGTGACTCCTAGGCCAAGAAACACATATAATAAGCAAACTTTAGATCAAAGAAGTTGAGTAAAATACCCTAAACTGAATACTTTGATTTTAAGTGAAATGCCCCTTCAAAATTCCCCTTGTGAGTGATATTTTAAATAATATTTAGGATATTATTATAAGACCTATAAAGTATGAATAAAAAAACAAGTTTTGAGTTACAAATGGAAAATACTAATGTATTTTCAACTTACACTTTTTTCATACCACTTGCTTCAATATTCTGATATTAATCTGTTTGCTATTTTTTATGGCAAACTACTTAAAAAGGCAAAAAGATTTTCTTTAAAAAAAAATAAAAACAATAACAAAAAAGCAAACAAACATATAAACTTGATCTTCATCCTATACCAACCTCAACAGCAGAACAAATCAGATACTGGTTGCTTGATTTCCTTCAGTGAAAACCTTTAGATTTGTGTCCATTCATTCTCCTTCAATCAGTACGCTTCCTATTTAGGGGCTATCATTAGTATGGCAATAGTTGAAGCCAGAGGAATGAGTGAATTTCCTGAAGGAGTAGGCAAAGAGGGAAAAAAATAGGGAAGAGATTGATTGATCCATGTTGTAAGCAATAGTTACAGAATAGTGGAGGAGGGCTGTGGGAGAAAAAAAAGGGCGGGATTATTGAAATCAAAGAAAGAGAAAAGTGAGATGGGTCCAACACCAGGATTCTGAGATACTACAGAAGCCAAGTGAGCACAGGAGTGACTTTCTGTGTGAAATGCATCTGAGAGACTGAAGATAATAGAATTGAATATCATTGAATCTAGCAACAATCTAGATAATCTTGGCCTCAGTAAAACAAATCTCTATGGATAGTTAAGATAGTATGAGAATAGTTAGGTGATACATCAGTAAAGATATATAAGATCCAGGCTAAAAGAGCCTATAGTGTCAGGAAGAAAGGGTAATTTTTCTTTTACAGTATGGCACAGTCTTCTGTTTTTTTGTTAGTTTTTGTTTTTGTTTTTTTTGCGGTATGCAGGCCTCTCACCACTGTGGCCTCTCCCGTTGAGGAGCACAGGCTCCGGACGCGCAGGCTCAGCGGCCATGGCTCATGGGCCCAGCCGCTCCGCGGCACGTGGGAACTTCCCAGACCGGGGCACGAACCCGTGTCCCCTGCATCGGCAGGCGGACCTCAACCACCACTGTGCCACCAGGGAAGCCCTTCTCTCTGTTTTTTTAATATGTGTGTCTCGCTTCACTTTCCTTTTTGTTATTGCTAATTTGCCTGCCTCTAAGAATATCCTCTTGCACTTTCTAAAATTTTATTAAAGACACACAGGAGTGGGTGTATTGTATATTCAAGCCAGGTGTAATTGTTTATAAACATTAAGTAATTTGTGTGAGATGGAAAAGTGGCTCTGGCCCAATGATAAAGGATATGTTGAGTTTATTTTTGACATTGTAAGATAATTGTCTCCTTATTACTTGTCATTGTTCTTTTTTTTCAAGGTTATCCGATAAATAGTATCTGAATGACTGAATTGTTCCCCCACATAAGACTTCTGTTTTTTCCTGAAAGATCTATGATTCAGGCCCTTGAGATATCACCCTGGATAAAGGCTGGAAAATGAAAGTCACTGAGAATTTCTCCTGGAAGCTTATCATTGTGAACCACTGAGAACCACTGAAATAACTCCTTAGAATCTTCCTCTTTTTATCCCTTTGACTAGAAACAAATATTTTAAGAACTTTCCCATTAGAAATTTGAGAGTAACTAATTTCTTACTTCTTAATCAAATCTATAGGTAGAATGGCATGCATCGTTTAAAACAGATCCCACATTTGTACACAGTGTATGAAATGACTTCCATTTCAAATGATGAAGGTGGTTTAAATACTGGCTCCAAATTCAAGAACATTTAGTTTTCAGAACCTGGATACCTATTGCTCAAATATAGTCATAATTTAAAATGTACACTTTAGATGCCAAAAAGACTGGCAGTTTTCTTATAAGATATACTACTATTTCATCAATCATATTTTTTTAATGCTGCTGCTGGAACTGGTATATGCTCTATCAGTAAGTTTTAATTTTACATCTATTCATTTGAAATATGTACCCAAAGCCTTTAAAAACATCATAAGAGAATAATACTTATTATATGGATCTGGCAGTATCTGTTGCATCATTCACTATTTTAAAAAGAAATAGTTAAACACTGATTCATTACTTAATCCACCAAAAAAGAACATATCTATGACTTTGGATTTCTTTGTAGAGAGATAAATCTATTCCTATGATTGCTTTAAATTCACTTTAGTTTAACAGATAGCGTGGCACACGAAAAGAATGGCATTTCTGACATGCTTATTAACATTTTCTAAGCATTAAAAATAAAAATCTAATAATGATAGCTAGAAGCTATTTCTATGTGTATTTTACTATAAAGCACTGTTATTAGTGATGGACACCACTTAAATGTCTAGTTTCTTTGTGCAGATAAGCCTTATAGGGTTTTAAGGTTAATCTGAAGTTTCTCTAAACCAATTCTTCAAGCAAATTTGACTGAGCATTTCACAAACTCAGCTCTTTTGCTTTCTCTGTAATTTGTTCATTTCAGGTTATACTAAAATAAGGTTTTTGTCCTGAGGCATGTAAGAATAAAAGGAAAACCCTAAAAAAAAAACATAAATATTATGATTCTCATTCACTTTTTTTGTTGTTACATAAAAATGTAAAGCAATAAAATGTTAGGTTAGAGCCATACCACAATGTGTATATAAGGCCATTTCTTAAAAGTAAAATTTATTGGTTAGACAAAAACTAGAGTGATCAAAAATTTATCATCTATATCTAACCACTGCCAAGGGAAAGGGGCAGCATAATTATTTTTCTGGGACCCCAGGTACAAATGAGTCAATTCTAAGAAAACTGAGACCTAAGACAGACATATGGTCAACCAAGTTACAATTTTAAAAAACGCAAGATAAATTGTGGTCTTGGTAACAGAAAAATATGAGTGAGAATCTGAGATAATAAGAACAAAGAGATGGGAAGCAATGATGGGGGAAGAAACACAGAGACCTATAACTTGCATTCAGAGAATGAAATTCCCAAAATAGAATATACAAGGGAATAAATGGTGGTGATTTATTGGGAAATTAAGGACTCTCGAATAAACATTTTTTTAAGAAAATATAGCACCCTAAAATATAGTATTGGAAAGGTAAAAATAAATCCTGGAGGCAGTGAATTATAGGATTAGAGTTTTTCATAAAACACCCAGACAAAAATGAGAGAGAACCAGGCCATGTAGATAGGTGATGCTACCCCCAAGAGTGGAGCAGAGCCCAAATGAATATCTGCTGGACCTTAAATGAATTCTTGTCAGACACTAGGAATTGGAGTGAGTGTTGTGGGTACCACACTAACCTCAATCTATGCAACAGAGAATATATTTGACAAGTATCCAGTTGAACAAAGTGTAAAAACAATGGTTTTACAGCCATTAACTTTCATTGGTCAAGAGTTTATGTGTAAGAAGGAGAAATGAGAAAGCTAAACACAAAGTTTATGAAATAAGATTGAAAGTTTTAAAAATTGGACCTCTTTAGTGAACATTCAGGGAAATAACTTTTCTCTAGATATAAGTTACAAAAACATAAATATTTAGAAAACTATTTGTAATCACAAAAATTGACAAGACATGGCTATTTGAAGTAGCAGGAGACAGACTTCCTAAAGGGGAGAAAAGGTAAAATTTTTAAACATCAGGATAAATGTAAAGACAATGAGATAAATCAGGTTAAAATGACTAAAGAAAACTAAAATTAAAAAAATAACATTCTCAACTACCATCAGTTAAAACAGAATTGACTTCCAAGAAACCAGCTTAGTGAAGTAGAGAAAAAAAATAGAAATTTTCTCAGAATTCAGAGAAAAACTCAAAGACCTTAAAATGATGCAAGAGAAGATAAAAGATCTAGGAATAAACAACAAAGCTCCAATGTGAGGACTGGACATATTCCTAAGGAATAAATGAAAACAATCGAAATTGAAGCACTAGTAAAAGACAATATAAAAATCTTTTTCTGATTAAAGGTAGAATTTGGCTCCCAAATGGCAGACTAACTTGTTTCAGAATAATTATATCACAGAGAACAACTAGAAAGATACATATATTTTTAAACCTGCTTGAAAGAATGGGGGTGTTACCTAGTCAGAGAAGGCCTGCATGACAATATTCTAGAGAGAAGAGCAGCTCTGAGAAATGTCTGCAGATTTAGTTAAATTAAGTTCATTGGTTGGGTTGGGTACGTCATGTCATCTAGAACTGGCAATGAAATCCATTTCTGGAGAAATGATCATTAGGTACAGTTGTCTAGGTATAATGGTTACCAAAATATCTTGAGCATAATGAACACAAGTTAAAACATAGAAAATATTGGTTGATTCTAGATTAATTATTACATGAACCCTGGGGAAAACTGGACTGCTTCATAATAAACAGATCATTGAAGAAAATGGACATAACAAGAAGCTGTCACTTAGTCAAACGAAACAGTAATCAGTAAAACTATATAATAATAGAATTCATAAATATTAAGAGAAAAATAAGATGAATTATTTTCAAAATATTGTAATGAATGTCAAGATATGATATACTAACATATGGAGCATAATCATCATATTGTGTACAAATAAAAGATTATATTACTCTCCAACAGTTGAAAGGCTATATTTATTTTTTATTTTATTATCTCTATTTTATTCAAGTGTCATAAACAAAAGAAATCAATGTATTTTATAAATGTGAAAATTTACTGGGAATCATATTGATCAATACTCACAGAAACATTTCCGGTCAAGGTCAAATGATAACCTCAGAATACACAAAGTAAATAACAGCCAGAAGTTGCAATTTCAAGGATTGACTTTTATTTTACTACGACTCTGGCACTGTTTCACTTTCTAATGGTGACATTGCAATGTTAGCATAGCAGTGACAGATGCTCTTACAGGCCTATTCTTCAAATGACTTATTTAAAGCCTTGAAATGTGTATACAGATATGCATTGTTCAAGTACTGTCACTATCCTATCTGCTCTCAAAAATTCATGAAAAAAAAATGACATGTTAATTTATTTTGTAAATGAATGAAGAAAAACATTTCAAATAGCATGGAGAGAGGCAATAATCTATTAAAATCAAGTCGAAGAAAAGAAATTAAAAGGTGCCATCAATTCAGCTATTTATTTATTCAAAGACAGTGTCTAAATGAGCCATAACTGACACCAGAGACATTCAGCTACATATTTTAATGTCATATCAAATTTACTGGCGTTCTAAGTGTATAAACAATATATTTGCATCATATTAGTGACAAATGTCATGCTAATACCATAGCAAAATGACTACAAGAGGATTTCATAACTTACTTACAGAATGTGTTCCTAGGTACAAGAATTCATTTAGCATTGTCAAACAACCAGAGGGAATTAAAGGAACTTTCAACTTTTGGCTAGAGAAATTTTACCTCATAGCACATATGCCATTTATGTTTATAATGTAATAAATTCTTGATGTTCTTCCTATGTTTTGTAGAGTCAACCATTCTTTTTTATATATAAATTTATTTATTTTATTTATTTATTTTTGGTGGCGCTGGGTCTCCACTGCTGCACGTGGGCTTTCATAGTTGTGGCGAGCGGGGGCTACTCTTCGTTGCAGTGTGCGGGGCTTCTCATTGTTCTGGAGCACAGGCTCTAGGCACGTGGGCTTCAGTAGCTGTGGCGCTTGGACTTAGTTGCTCCACGGCATGTGGGATCTTCTCGGACAAGGACTTGAACCCGTGTTCCCTGCATTAGCAGGTGGATTCTTAACCACTGTGCCACGAGGGAAGCCCAGAGTCAACCATTCTTATTAGGTTCCCTTTAGCATTTCTGGGTAAGAGCTGACTTTTGAACCTATATTTCTGACATGTATCAATGCCCCCAAAACTTCTCCTAAATGGTTAATGTTTTCTTTTTACTGAAATCTCCTTTTAAGAAAAGTCAGGTCACCAGAAATACTTCAGTTCTTCCTCTTCTGTACACTTGAGACATAGTTATCTTTCCTACGTTAGTATAAATCTGTTCTCTCTTCTGACCTTCCTGAGATTCCCTTTATCTACCTGGGACATTGAAACCTGGGAATCATCAGGCAGCTGTGTACCATGAAACTACAATTTCTTGTCCCATGAGAAATAGTTTTGTAATAAATGTCTCCTGTACCAAACTGTTTCCCAAATTGTTAAAAGTTACACGTCCTTTGAACCAACACAAGCACAAACAGGATGACTCAATTTTAAAATATTTTACATGATATTAAAAGCCATTAAGCTGTTTTAAGGAAAATAGATTTAAAAGAAGTTTTTACCTTCATAGACAATTAAAACAATAATTTGGTTGGCTGACTGACAGCAATAGCAGTCTAGTCCTATCTGATAGAACAAATTCACAGAGAAATATATTTATTAAACTCATGTTAAGTGCCTCTCTTCTGTAAAAATAATTCTGGAAGAATGAGGCTAAAGGACCACCATGCACTTCTCTTGAAATTTACTTTCAAGCTATACTAAACTCTAAGAAAATTCTTTACTCCCATCTTTGTAAAAATAGCCATTAATGGGGCTTCCCTGGTGGCGCAGTGGTTGAGAGTCCGCCTGCCGATGCAGGGGACACGGGTTCGTGTCCCGGTCCGGGAGGATCCCACGTGCCGTGGAGCGGCTGGGCCCGTGAGCCATGACCTCTGAGCCTGCGCGTCCGGAGCCTGTGCTCCGCAATGGGAGAGGCCACAACAGTGAGAGGCCCACACACCACACACACACACAAAAATAGCCATTAATGGTACATGTAGAAAACAAAAAATGATGTACTCTCTTTTTTGTTTTTTTCTTATAAGGCATTTGCATTTCTGACAACTCTATTTCAACTATGAATTTGTTCACTGACTTCAACTAAAGCTATCACTGAAGGTTGAGGACAGATGATCTTGCCACAGTAAATCTGAGTTTCAAACATCACAGCTCCTGGTAACCAAGTTTTTCCACTCAAAATCACTGCCACTTTCTACATGAGACAGGTGACAGGAGGTTACAGTATCTGTCCCCTTTGCCCCTTTTGATCAAATGCTAATCCACCGCTAATTTTATGTCAAAGATCATATTGCCCTTTCCTGTCCCTGGGCCTGGCAAAGGTCTTCTGGTATCCCCAGCAGTAAATACTGGGAGGACTGGCTCAGGGATCATCATGTCCTTCACTCCCAGGAGCCCTCTAACTTTATTTGCAAATTACAGCTCTGAAAACCATTAGAAGGGGGCTGGTCTTGTTCAGTAATGAAAAAGTCCCCTTATGTTTGTTTCCCTTAGGATAAAGACTTTTCTGTTATACTTTTGCATCATAAAAAAAGGGCAGATCTTGTTCCCAGGTGCTTTCCTGCCTCATCTTATGTGAAGTGCACCTCCTTCTTTGAGGGGGAAAAACAAGGAATGTAATCCCTTTTAGAGTACCATTTGATCACTGGTAGTTTTGCCCATTATAGAACAAATAAGTCTCTAAGATCCTTGAGATTCAGAACTTAGAGAAACTTTCATTCACGATATCATCATCACTAAAAAATTCCGAAGATAAGAGAACTGAGCTGCACTGTTCTAAAGATAATGCCAAATTCAAAATGTCATCTTTTGCAACATGAAAAGAGAATTAGGATTCCTCCATAAGCATACAAGTAATGTAGGGTTTTCAAGCTTTTCTTTCTTGGAGACACAGAAAAGGGGATACATCATATTATATAGGATAACGTCCTAGAAATCTTTTTTTTTATTGTAGTTGATTTATGTCATGTTAGTTTCTGGTGTACAGCACAGTGATTCAGTTATACATATACATATAGCTCTTCTTTTTCCTTATAGGTTATTACAAAATACTGAGTATAGTTCCCTGTGTACAAATCCTCTTTAAACATCTTTTTCCCCAACTGCCATTCTCTGGTGCAGCTGCCTCATCTCTCTTTTCTAATCCTCTCTCCCTACCAGTTACACGAACTAAACCTTTGTCCTCCACTACACTTTTGTCCACAATGCAAGTAAATTTAGGCTTTTCTCCAATTTTCATCTTCCTGCCTTCTAGAAGGACAAGAGGATTGTAAAAATTTATGATTTGGTATTTTTCTGTTTTCACCATCAGTAAAGAAAAGAGACATCTAATAAAAACTAATGTAATTTGCCAGTAGTCTTATGATAGTACAGCTCTTCAAATTCTGTACATGAAAACTTGCATTTAAGGAAAAAACAGCACTTTTGCTTTTTAACTGTTAGAAATATACTATGGGCATATTTTACAAAGCTACATGGAGTCCTGACTGACCAGTAACTAAGCATAGTAAATGTTACCCAAACACCTCAGGCTGTTGGTCTTATTGAATAACTTCTCTTCTGAGTATAAAACATAGTCAGGGAAAATCATATTTAAAAAATACTCTAAGAGGCTGCATACTAATTCTTTAAAAAGTATAAAATGATGTTTCCTACTTTCCCAAGTCTTGAACAAATAGTGTTATAAATTTACCTGATGAAAGATGGATTTCAATGGAGCCTGCTTTATTGTTTCTATTTTAAAATGGGGTAGATGGAAGAAATTCTGATTGTTAAATATTAGGAAAAGAAAATCCCAACTTGGAAAAAAGAAACTTTCCCCATATCAAATCCAGCATTAAAAAAGCTGTTTTTCTTAAGTTCTCTGTTTTGTATACCTCTTGTCTTCTATTACAGGGTTGACAAACTACATCCTACAAGTTGAATCTGGCCACCACTGATTTTTGTAAATAAAGTTTTATTGGTGCACAGCAATACCACTATTTACATAACATCAATAGTTCCTTCAGAGTTAAATAGTTTCAGTAGAGACCCTATAATCCTCAAAGCCTAAAATATTTACTATCTGATCCTTTACATAAAAACTTAGCCAAACTGCTCCATTATACTTCATTAATAACAAAAATTTTGTTTTAAATCTACTTACTACAAGAATTATCTTTTCAGTTTTTATCATAGATAGATTTAATTTTCTTTATCTACTGCATATAGTATACTACAAAAGTCCTTTAAAATTCAATAAATGAATCTCACATGTATTAAAATGCCATCTAAAGCTAAGTGCCAATACTTTACTCATTTAAGACAGTTTTCTTTTATTCACTTGTGAATTAGGAACACTGAAGAGAAGACTTTGAGTATCTAACAAATCTCTTATAATTCAAGGGTAAACTCACAGGTGCTGTGTGTAGATTTTTTTTAATTGTTATAAACTTAACTGTACTAAGAATGTTCTTCACATGACAATTATTTTCTTGTGGTTAAATGTTAATCCTTTTTGCATATAGGTTCCAAATATTATGGGTGAGAACATAGTTTTCTCTAAAAAGTCAATTCAAATTGGATACTTATCTTTTTCAGTATAAAGTTTCCCACATAGTTCTTGTTTTTTATCTTATAGGTGATTTTAACAAAAGCATTGTCTCAGCTAGGGCTGCCATAAGACTGTGGCTTAAACAACAGAAATGTATTTTTTCTCAGTTCTGGAGGATAGAAGTACAAGATCAAGGGGTTGGCAGTGTTGGTTCCTTTTGAGGGCCATGAGAGGAAGGTATGTTCCCACCCTCTTTACTTGGCTTGTGGATGGCTATCTTCTTCTGTCTTTACATTGTCTTCCCTCTGTCTTTGTATCCAAATTTTCTCTTCTTAGGAGGATACCAGTCATATTGCTTTATGCACAACGCATATTGCACAATGACTTCACTTTAATTTAATCACCTCTCAAAAAACTCTACAAATAGAGCTACATTCTGAGGAACTGGAGGTTAGGACTTCAATATGTGAACTTTTGTGGGGACATAATTCAGCCCATAACAAGCATAGGGCTAAATATTTAGGGTGTAATGAGTTTCATATAAAATGTGTACCTGCCAATCTTTACATTATAAGCCTAATTATAAAATTTTTGTATTTTACATCTGAATAGATGCTGTAACTTATCTTACTATTACCTCATAGTGTCATAACTTTCTTAATTTTCTGATTGTATTATTCTACCCCTTTTTATAATTGTTGATTTTGACACAGTTTAGCATTCAGAACTCTCAATTAATCTTGGCTTTGTTAAAAGGGTATAGCCATAAGAAAAAAATACTTTGCACAATTAGCTTAACTTCTTAGAGAAACACTGTCTCTTGGACATAAAAAAATAAAAGAGATGAAATTGATGTAATTTTATTGGAGATTTTTAGAGTCATTATTTTCCAGGAATAACTTACTATATAAAATTCCTATTGAAGACTATACAAAATTAGGAATGTTAAATATATCTTTGATAAATCTATGTAAATTTTCAATTACATTCTCTGACGTTGAACTGGATTGAATCAGATGTCTTTGCCTCATGAGGTTTATCCAAAATTGTTATTTTTTGTTATGTACTTGATGAATTACAATTTAAGAAAAATAGCAGGTTTAAACATGTGAAGATATAACCTAAAAATGTCAATATTTAAATATCTTCTTGAGAATTTTGTTATGTCAAGAGACCTAGTTACAAGTAATACCATTTTGATATTTCAGTTTTTGTTACTCGTTTAGTTGCATCTTGTTTTTAATCTTTCTCTCCACGAGTCAGCTTCCTTGGGGCTTTAAGGAGGAGACTTCCACAATTTACTGTGGTTAATGAAGATTTCTTGGGAGGATATGCTAAATGCACACAGGAAGTTACCTCACAAGTAACATTAGCTCCTAGCTCTTCCAACACAAGGATATGCAATTGGCTTCGTAGAGAACTGGAAAAGTAACTCCTTGGGTGAAGCAATGACTTGAGCACAGGTGACCTGATTTCTTGCCCTCACTGGTAAATAACTGGCTATGGACCAAAACCCTGCTGTCTGGTATGGAGCACCCCCTATTGGCAGATTTGATGCCAATGCCTGCTGAGGTTCGACATATCCCTCACATGTAGCCTATGTATGGTAACTCCTCCCCACATGCGCTTCAGCTCCCTTTTCAATTAGCTGTAGAGTTGTAGCATTCCTTTCACCTGCTTCATAATTTACAGTACTTTAAGGAGAGACAGTGGCAGGGCCACTCTCTTAAAGAGTAGCTGTAAGGGGCTTCCCTGGTGGCACAGTGGTTAACAATCCGCCTGCCAGTGCAGGGGACACGGGTTCGAGCCCTGGTCCAGGAAGATCCTGCATGCTGAGGAGCAACTAAGCCCGTGCATCACAACTACTGAGCCTGCGCTCTAGAGCCCATGTGCCACAACTACTGAGCCTGTGTGCCACAACTACTGAAGCCCACATGCCTAGAGCCTGTGCTCCACAACAAGAGAAGCCACCGCAATGAGAAGCCTGCACACCGCAACAAAGAGTAGCCCCCACTCTCAGCAACTAGAGAAAACCTGCGTGCAGCAGCGAAGACCCAATGCAGCCAAAAATTAAATAAATGAATAAATAAATTTATATATAAAAAAGAGTAGTTGTGTGTGTCATCTCTTGGGGTTTTATAAGCTCATCTTTCAGCCTCCTGAATATACTCAGAAATAGGAGATACCCAGAGATTCAGTGATGCAATAAAATATACTGTACTGACCTCTGAGAAAAAGTAGCATGTTTAAAGAGTAACATGTTTCAGAAGTAAGGAAATAGGTCCCCAATATGATTTTCTAGTAAGTCTGCTGTTACTATAATCAGGTAAAGCATATTTTTTTAGGACAGTAAAGGAGAAAAAAATTATATGGAACATATGTAAATTATGTTCTGATAAAAACAAAAAAGCAGACTTTAAAATTTTTTGCTTTTAATAGATGAGAGAGTTAACATAGAAAATGAATACAACAAATGCTGAGTTGTTAGCTTCCATATAAGAGACTTAGTTCAGATCTTCAGGAAATTTACTTGTAAAGTTAAATTGAATGAGCAATGTAAATGAACTGAAAATTCTATTAAAGAACATAAATAAAACATTATATAGTTGCAGTTTGTCAACTTGAATGGAGTCAGAAATTGGAGTCCAAAGAGAATGATGATTTGAAGTAGCCTTATTTAATATTTATATTTAAAGACATAAAATAGAAGACCTTAATTTTAGCTGAATTTACATGTATGATACTGGATTTTTATATGTTTTAAAACTGAAGAAGCATAAATACATAAGTAAAACAAATGAAATTTGGAAAAGAGTTAGCCAACATATAGCATGTTTTATCTTTGGTTATTGCTGGGAATCTTTTTGGCAAAAGAATATGAAAAGTAGTAAATAAGGGACAGCCAAACCTTAATATACAATCAGCACTAGAAGGTAAAAGATCTCTGTTATTTGTTTGATATTTATCCTTAATTATTTTATCTTCTATGGAATGTTTATTCTCATTCCTGGAAATAACTGATATAGTTGCAAGGTAGTTATCTATGTCTTTTAGTATAAACTTATGAAAGCCATTTACAGTCATTGGTCAATGCACATTCCACCAATTTCAGCATTTTAACACAGTGAAAAAGTCATTAACTTCTCTATAATTGCTAATTTGACTAAATTGACTTGGTAATAATCAGGTCTAACCATTTGGTTCAGTCAAATTAAGTGATAAAACATCCCCACAATGTGAACATTACACAAGGCCCGTCCTTGACCATTTTTATGTTTTCATTTTAAATATTCTCTCTCATGCAACTCAAGACACTTTCACCATCTATACGCTGATGACTCAGATTAGGAACTTGAGTTTGGATGCTTCTCCTCTCTCGGGTTTCATACTGAACAACAATATGCGGATGTCTGACAGATACTTCAAACTCAACTGGTCCAAAGCAAAGATCATATTCTTTGGGGTTATGCCAACTTTTGAGGTATAATGTATACACAATAAGATATATTAATTTTAGGTGTACAATTTAATGAGCTTTAAAAAATGAGGATACAGAACATCCTATCATACCAAAATTTCCCTCCTACCCTTTGCAATTAATAACATCTTTCCATCCTCTACCCTCTAGCAACTGTGAATCTGCTCACTAAAGTTTTGCCTTTCCAGAATTTCATGTGAATGAAATGATACAGTATGTAATCTTTTTTGTATGGTTTCTTGCATTTAACACAATGCTTTTGAGATTCAGCCATGCTGCATGTATCAACGTAGGATTCCATTGCATGCATGTACCACCATTTGTTTATCTATTCATTAATTGATGGACATTTGCGTTTTTTCCAAATTCTGACTATCATGAATATAGTTGCTAGGAAAATTCACATGTAAGTCTTCATTTATTTTGGGTAAATACCCAGTAGTGGAATTGCTGGGTAGTATGGTAAGTGTATGTTTAACTTCATAAGAAATTTTCCATCTGTTTCCAAAGTGGCTGTAGCATTTTGCATTCTCAACAGCAATTCATGAGAGTTCCAGTTGCTGCACATCCTTGTTAACAATTGTTATGGTCATATTATCTTCATTTTAGCCATTCCAGTGGCGTGTTTTGGTATCACATTGTGGGTTTCATATGCATTTCCCTAATGACAAATGTGTTTATTTGGCAGTAGTAAATAAACTCTAATAGAGTGTCTGTTCAAATATTTAGCCCAATTTCGCTAGTTATTTTATTATTGAATTATAAGTGTTCTTTGTATAGTCTGGATATAAGATTTGCAAATCTTTTCATCCACTTTATGGTTTGACATTTCATTTTCTTAACTGTCTTTTGAAAAAGAAAAGGTTTTAATTTTCAACAATTTCAATTTATTATTTTTATATAGATTTTGTTTTTATGTGAGTGTTCTGTTAAAGAAATTTTTGCCTAACTCAAGGTCACAAAGATTTTTCTCTATGTTTGCTTCTAGAAGTTTTTCAGGTTTTCTTGCTCTTATCTGAATGATCCCAGTTAATTTTTGCAATGGCTGAAGCAAGAACTGCTTAGTGTTGGGGCATGTCTGCGTGTAGGTATGGATAATAATTGCTATAGCACCACTGGTTGAACAGATTATGTATTCCATTTTTAATGGCCTTAGAATTTTTGTCAAAATCAATGGCCATAAATTTTTCTGAATGTTATATTTCATTGCCTGTATATAGTCTTTACACCAAAAGCACACTGCCTTGATTACTGTAGTTTTGTAAGTCTTGAAGTCAGATAGAATAATTCCTCCAACCTTGTTCCTCTCTTGTAAAACGGTGTTGCCTATTTCAAGTCTTTTGCATTTCCATTAAATTTTAGAAGCAGCTTTCCAGCTTCTGTTAAAAACAATCAGGTTTCTGGAATTGGACTGGGATTATTTTGAATCCATAGATAAATTTAAAGAGAATTTACACCTTAATAATATTAATTCCTCTGACTCATGATCATTTGATATTTTTCAATTCATTAAAATTTTCCTCAATGTTGCACTGCAATGTTCTTGGCTTTCAAAGTAAAGAATTCTTGGTGAATTCTTCCAAAATATTTCATATTTTTTTTTTGCTGTAGAAATGGTATTTTTAAAATTTCAATTTGTGGGCTTCCCTGGTGGCGCAGTGGTTGAGAGTCCGCCTGCCGATGCAGGGGACTTGGGTTCGTGTCCCGGTCCGGGAAGATCCCCCGTGCCGCGGAGCGGCTGGGCCCGTGAGCCATGGCCTCTGAGCCTGCGCGTCCGGAGCCTGTGCTCCGCAAGGGAGAGACCACAACAATGAGAGGCCCACGTACAGCAAAAAAAAAAAAAAAAAAATTTCAATTTGCAATTGTTCATTGCTAGTGTATAAGAACAACAGATTTTTGCATATTGGTCTCGTATCTTACAACCTTACAAAACTCTCTTATTAGTTTTAGAAGCTTTTTTGTAGATTTCTTAGGATTTTCTACATAGACAATCATGACATCTGTGAATAAAGACAGCTTAATTCTTCCTTATTAATCTGGATGCCATTTATTTCTTTTTCTTGCCTTACTGCACATGATAGGAAATTCAGTACGATATTTAATAGAAGTAGTAAGAGAGGATATCTTTGCTTGTTCCAGATACTAAAGAGAAAGCATTCAGACTTTCATTAAGTACCAGTGATGCAGGCTGTAAGTTTTTTATAGATGTTAGATTGAATAATTTCCTTTCTACTCCTAGGTTGACAAAAGATCCTCTTATGAATGTGTAGTGAATCTGGACAAATGAAAACACAGAAGATGTTGAGGTTTAATTCTCTCTATCCCATCTTTCTAATAGGCATTTCAGAAAGAGGGTACAGGGGGAAAAATCAAGAAAAGATATAATAAAGAAGATATTTTTCAGGATACATCTTCATCCTAAAAGTATATTCAAGGGATAGTTCTCAGAGATAAAGAGAGATAAAAGTTTTCATGTAAAGGGGTTCACAGGTAACCAACACAATGAATGACAGAAAACCCATATATAGACGTCTCCTCAAAAAAATTGAGAATAACTAAAATAAAAATAAAGTCTCAAAAAAATCCCGGGTTCAGAAACAAGTTACCCAAAGAGTAGTATGAATCAGATTGACATCATACTCATCAGCTACATGGAATATAAGGAGAAAACGGAGTAATATCTCCAAAGCTGTGAGGTAAAGTAATTTTGAAAACATATTTTGACAGCTAACTATGAGTAAACAGATGGTAAATAAAGTTAGTTTCAGGAAACAAAGACTCAGTGAAGTTTATTTCCCTCATACTTCTTTTTGGAAAAAAAAAGAAACCAAACAACTTAAAGATCTATCTAGCCCAGAAAAAAACAAAAGACCAACAAAAGAAAGAATACAATTGTACTGAAAAATGGTGATACTGAGCCAGGATTTCAAGGAAAACAGGTGCCCAAAAGACAACTGAATAAGAGTCTACAAAGCAGTTGATTTCAATGACTAATAGAAGCTAGCAGAACATCTTGAGGAATAAAAACTTACCATTTGATAAGGAGTGGTAAGGATGAAGTGGGGGTGACCTTCTCATATATTTTACAAAGAAGTTAGAAACTCTAGGAACAATAAAAACGCACAGAAGCAAACCATAGCCCACATATTCAAACTCCTAAAATATAGCCTCACTTTGAGCCACTGATAGGATGAGAGAAATGAGAATCTGTTTGTACAAATTGAAGCAGTATCTGTAGAATGGCAGATATTTCCTGCAATAGGACTGATTACATTTCTTCCTCTAAAGGTTTAGTTATGCTATTGGTTCTGTAGTGAATAATATTTCCATACACTTAACACTAATTTTTTTAAATCTCCAGAATAAACTTATAAGCAATGTATAAAACAAAATTATTATTACAAAATAGACTACAGATGTGATCAATTCTGACACTGTAAGAGTAATAGTGTAGAGGGCAATAGTATAGTTGGGACTTGTGGTGGGGAAGAGAAGTGCTTGGGAGTCTGCTCACACAGGTGATTATCAAGAGATACCTGGCGTTGTTGGAAAGAATTGCAGGAAAAAGAGCTAAATATAATGTGCACTATACATTTTTTAAAATGAGATGAGGGTAAACGCAAGTGGTATAAGTAATGTAAGTTGCTCTTTCACCATCAGGGCCCAATATTATTTAAATTTGATAAATTTAAAAGTGGAGTATAGGCATATTATTTAAAGTGGTGTTAGCCACCAGGCGGACTAAAAGCTGAAATGATTTGTTAACTTTTCAAGTGCCTTCTTCAGAAGCTGTGAAATTGAACTCCCTTAAGGGGTCAGCAAGTACATGTAAATGAGAGAAGCTGCCAGTAAAGAGAAACCGTGGCAAAGGGACTGTGGCTGCCGTTTTAACTCCAAGTCCTTGTTGCTAATCAGGAAGCAGGTCCAGTGTTGTCAGACATTCTAATTATGCAAAAGAACCTGTATATAAAGATTTTTGTGTGACCTTCAGATTTTGTGTATCAGAGACTAATTTAAGAAATGTTTCGAGAGTCAATGTTGTATGAGCCAAAAAAAATGTGACGCTAGGTCACAGTTTGCTTATAGACCACTAGTTTTCCATTCAAGTAACGTAAATGGTCTTGTTTTATAACCAAGGCCTGACAGTATGAATGTACGTTGTGGTTCCCCATTTACTCAGGATTTGGAACATGTTGCAGTTACAAATGTGGTGATTTAAAATAACTAGACTGGAAAAGATACTTACCATATGCTAATCAGGCAAGTAGTTAACTTTTCAAGTATCTATCTGTACCTCAATTTTTTTTGATTTTAAGGTGGATAACAACAGCTGATTCGGTTATCTTCCAGAATTTTTGTAAAGCCCAAGTAAAAGAATGTATATACAAATTTATTTTAAATAATCAAAAGCTAAACAAATGTAAGGCTGTATTAGTAATATAACTACATCCTCACCCCACCCCACCTCCAAAAGGTATATACATTCCTGGGATGCTGTGATGGTTAATTTTATGTGTTGATTTCACTGGGCTAAGGGATGCCCAGATAGTATTTACCAAGTTCCATAATCCTACCATTACTATCATTTGTACCTGTATGCAAAGACATTCTATTTATGTGTTAACCCTTTACATCATCATATTTCCTTAACCAAAGAAATAAAGCTGTGTTTTAAATTCTTAGACTCAATCGTGATTTCAAGAAGCAAGGTGGAAAGTATTGCATTTAAAGTGGGATTTCCAGTAAGAGAGTGTTCAGAATACAACTCTATCATTTTGCCTCTCAAGATTACATTTGGAGTTGGGACAAAGTGACTTTTTTCCTTCAAGAATAGAGTTGAATCACATGAAGCAGCCCGTATCCGAGGATAATGTATGGCTCAAAATCTCTCGTCCCTTCCAAGAAAGAATTAAAGGAAATGAACTGTTGTAATAAGGAGTGATGTGGGATTATAAAGCCTGTAGAAACAGGGAGGACAAGGAGTGAAGGGAAGGATAAGGAAGAGATGGAGTAGATTTCAAGAGCTGCTCTATAGCACCATCTTTAAGAAAGAACTAAAATGCTCAAATCACCTTTCCTTGTCGGAAATTCACTCACCCTTCAGTCTACACTGGAATTGATCACTTGCTCAGCAATATGTGGAGAGAGGCTATCTTGGTCTTGAATAGTCAGCCCTAAATGTCTATAAGAGGGAAAAAATATTAGCTATCACTTTCTTGTTAAGCTGCCAAGTGCACACCAGGGCTTTTAAAAATGTCATTGCCCAGCTTTCTACCTATCCCCCGAGACTGTTCAGTGCAGTGAAGAAGGAATACGCTGCATCACATTCATCATACCTGACTCTATTCAACCACAGTGAAGTCGAAAACACCTGAAAAGAAATGGCGGGTCCCAGCTGAGCATCAGAGCAACGTAAGTGTCACGGAGAAGACAAGGAAACACACACAGAAAGATGAAAGGCAAACGTTCATTTTGTGCTTCCAGTGAACCTAATGAACTTCAATAGTTTTGATAAATAGTATCTTTTAAATTTTAATCAGGCTAGCATTTGCATATGGACTTGCATCATATAAAATAAAATTTAATTAAAACATCTTTATTAGGCATGATTCTATATGTTTTAATGAAACAAAATATAAATCATTACTGCTACATGCCTGCATACCTCCGGGTACATGTCATAGCATGAGTTGGGATTACAGGTAATAGTTATAGGAACACTGAAAAAAATTAATTTATTAACAAAAAGAAAAGTGATATATGAATGTGTCATACTACAAATAAAAGAGTAAATAAGTATTTTACTATACACTGAGCACATCAGACCTATTATTAAGGTGTATTTAACCACATCCTCTTATGTTGTTATTTTCCAAGCACAGCAATTCTTTGGAATCCTATTTGATGTGCTGGCCTATAACATTTGACCACACTTACAGCACAAGTGTAAAATCAATTTTCTGTTCTCCCATTTATCTGTGTACTGATGTTAGTTGGATCTCTAATGGAATGACTCTTCTGGAGAGGTAGTTATTTTACTTCAGAGTGGCATTTCAGAAGCCTTAAATGGGCTGAAGAGATGGCATGTGACCTTTAGGAATATTTTAGTTCTACATTTCTTTGAAAGAGAACTGTTTAACCCTGGGTACGTTATTACATCGCTGATGCCTCTTTTGTTCCTCTTTTTATTTACTATCTCATAAGAAAGTTCAGTGTTTATGTCAGAATAATGCTGGGAATTTCAGTACCTGCAAAATTTGATACTTGTGTTTTTGTTGAAAGGGATAGTCGCACAAGAAAACAATGTGTATTGTGATCCAATTTCCTGATTATAGTTTCTTTAAGCATAGTACCATGCTCTTAAACTTGCTTTTGATAAACTGATATATAGAAATTTTATATTTTTTATTTTTTTCTTATATATTTCAGAACTACTGTGTTATAATCACTTACTACATTTTAATACTTCAATCTCCACAAGAACATACTTCACTTTGTAAACTGGAAACAACAGAACTTTTAAAAAACCTTTTCGTGTGTGAAATATAGCATACATACAGAAAAATGCATGAAACATAAATAAACAGCTTAACATTATTTTAATGTAAACAACTGGCTAACCCCCATCCAGTAAACCGTTGGAAATATGGCTTTGGAATATGTTTGCGAGTGTGTGTGTACATGCATGTGTCCACATGTATGAGCATGTGTTTCTGTGTGTATGTGTCATATTTTCTTTTTTTTTTAACATCTTTACGGGAGTATAATTGCTTTACAATGGTGGGTTAGTTTCTGCTTTATAACAAAGTGAATCAGTTATACATATACATATATCCCCGTATCACTTCCCTCTTGCATCTCTCTCCCTCCCACCCTCCCTATCCTGCCCCTCTAGGTGGTCACAAAGCACCGAGCTGATCTCCCTGTGCTATGCAGCTGCTTCCTACTAGCTATCTATTTTACATTTGGTAGTGTATATATGTCCATGCCACTCTCTCACTTTGTCCCAGCTTACCCTTCCCCCTCCCCGTGTCCTCAAGTCCATTCTCTAGTAGGTCTCCACCTTTATTCCCGTCTTGCCCCTAGGTTCTTAATGAACATTTTTTTCTCTGTTTCTTTTTTTAGATTCCATATATATGTGTTAGCATACGGTATTTGTTTTTCTCTTTCAGACGTCCTTCACTCTGTATGACAAACCCTAGGTCCATCACCTCACTACAAATAACTCAATTTCATTTCTTTTTATGGCTGAGTAATATTGCACTGTATACATGTGCCACATCTTCTTTATCCATTCATCTGTCGATGGACACTTAAGTTGCTTCCATGTCCTGGCTATTGTAAATAGAGCTGCGATGAACATTGTGGCACATGACTCTTTTTGAAATACGGTTTTCTCAGGGTATATGCCCAGTACTGGGAATGCTGGGTTGTATGGTAGCTCCATTTTTAGTTTTTTAAGGAACCTCCATACTGTTCTCCATAGTGGCTGTATCAATTTACATTCCCACCAACAGTGCAAGAGGGTTCCCTTTTCTCCACACCCTCTCCAGCATTTATTATTTGTAGATTTTTTGATGATGGCCATTCTGACTTGTGTGAGATGATATCTCATTGTAGTTTTGATTTGCATTTCTCTAATGATTAATGATGTGGACCATTCTTTCATGTGTTTCTTGGCTATCTGTATATCTTCTTTGGAAAACTGTCTATTTAGATCTTCTGCCAATGTTTGGAATGGGTTCTTTCTTTTGTTGATATTGAGCTGCATGAGCTGCTTGAAAATTTTGGAGATTAATGCTTTGCTGGTTGCTTCATTTGCAAATATTTCCCCCCATTCTGAGAGTTGCCTTTTCGTCTTGTTTATGGTTTCCTATGCTGTGCAAAAGCTTTTAAGTCTCATTAGGTCCCATTTGTTTATTTTTGTTTTTACTCCCATTTCTCTAGGAGGTGGTTCAAAAAGAATCATGCTGTGATTTATGTCATAGAGTGTCCTGCCTATGTTTTCCTCTCCAAGTTTGATAGCGTCTGACCTTACATTTAGGTCTTTAATCCATTTTGAGTTTATTTTTGTGTATGGTGTTAGGGAGTGTTCCAATTTCATTCTTTTACATGTAGTGTCTAGGTTGCCCAGCACCACTTATTGAAGAGGCTGTCTTTTCTCCATTGTATATTCTTGCCTCCTTTATCACAGATAAGGTGACCATATGTGCGTGGGTTTATCTCTGAGATTTCTGTCCTCTTCCAGTAATCTATATTTCTGTTTTGGTTCCAGTACAATACTGTCTTGATTACTGTAGCTTTGTAGTATAGTCTGAAGTCAGGGAGCCTGATTCCTCCAGCTCCGTTTTTCTTTCTCAAGATTGCTTTGGCTATTAGGGTCTTTTGTGTTTCCATACAAATTGTGAATTTTTTTGTTCTAGTTCTGTGAAAAATGCCATTGGAAGTTTGATAGGGATTGCCTTGAATCTGTAGATTGCTTTGGGTAGTACAGTCATTTTCACAATGTTGATTCTTCCAATCCAAGAACATGATATTTCTCTCCATCTATTTGTATCATCTTTAATTTCTTTCATCAGTGTCATAATTTTCTGCATACAGGTCTTTTGTCTCCTTAGGTAGGTTTATTCCTAGGTATTTTATTCTTTTTGTTGCAATGGGAAATGGTAGTGTTTTAATTTCACTTCCAGATTTTTCATCATTAGTGCATAGTAATGCAAGAGATTTCTGTGCATTAATTTGTATCCTGCTACTTTACCAAATTCATTGATTAGCTCTAGTAGCTTTCTGGTAGCATATTTAGGATTCTCTATGCATAGTATCATGTCATCTGCAAACAGTGACAGCATTACTTCTTCGTTTCTGATTTGGATTCCTTTTACTTCTTTTTCTTCTCTGATTGCTGTGACTAAAACTTCCAAAACTATGTTGAGTAATAGTGGTGAGAGTGGGCAACCTTGTCTTGTTCCTGATCTTAGTGGAAATGGTCTCAGTTTTTCACCATTGAGGACGATGTTGGCTGTGGGTTTGTCATATATGGCCTTTATTATGTTGAGGTAAGTTCCCTCTATGCCGACTTCCAGAGGGTTTTTATCATACATGGGTGTTGAATTTTGTCAAAAGCTTTTTCTGCATCTATTGAGATGATCATATCGTTTTTCTCTTTCAATTGGTTAATATGGTTTATCACATTGATTGATTTGCGTTTATTGAAGAATCCTTGCATCCCTGTGATAAATCCCACTTGATCATGGGATATGATCCTTTTAATGTGCTGTTGGATTCTGTTTGCTAGTATTTTGTTGAGGATTTTTTCATCTATGTTCATCAGTGATATTGGCCTCTAGTTTTCTTTCTTTGTGACATCTCTGTCTGGTTTTGGTATCAGGGTGATGATGGTGGCCTCCTAGAGTGAGTTTGGGAGTGTTCCTCCCTCTTCTATATTTTGGAAGCATTTGAGAAGAATAGGTGTTAGCTCTTCTCTAAATGTTTGACAGAAATCGCCTGTGAAGCCATCTGGTCCTGGGCTTTTGTTTGTTGGAAGATTTTTAATCACAGTTTCAATTTCAGTGCTTGTGTTTGGTCTGTTCATATTTCCTCTTCCTTCCTGGTTCAGTCTCAGAAGATTGTGCATTTGTAAGAATTTGTCCATTTCTTTCAGGTTGTCCACTTTATTGGCATATAGTTGCTTGTAGTAATCTCTCATGATCCTTTGTATTTCTGCAGTGTCAGTGGTTACTTCTTTTTCATTTCTAATTCTACTGATTTGAGTCTTCTCCCTTGTTTTCCTTGATGAGTCTGGCTAATGGTTTATCAATTTTGTTTATCTTCTCAAAGAACCAGCTTTTAGTTTTATTGATCTTTGCTATTGTTTCCTTCATTTCTTTTTCATTTACTTCTAATCTGATCCTTTTGATTTCTTTCCTTCTGCTAACTTTGGGGTTTTTTTGTTCTTCTTTCTCTAATTGCTTTAGGTGCAAGGTTAGGTTGTTTATTTGAGATGTTTCTTGTTTCTTAAGGTAGGATTGTATTGCTATAAACTTCCCTCTTAGAACTGCTTTTGCTGCATCCCATAGGTCTTGTGTCGTCGTGTTTTCATTGTCATTGTTTCTAGGTTTTTTTCATTTTCTCTTTGATTTCTTCAGTGATCTCTTGGTTATTAAGTAGTGTATTGTTTAGTCTCCATGTGTTTGTATTTTTTACAGATCTTTTCCTGTAATTGATATCTAGTCTCATAGCGTTGTGGTCAGAAAAGATACTTGATACAATTTCAATTCTCTTAAATTTTCCAAGGCTTGATTTGTGACCCAAGATATGATCTATTCTGGAGAATGTTCCATGAGCACTTGAGAAGAAAGTGTATTTTGTTGTTTTTGGATGGAATGTCCTATAAATATCAATTATGTGTATCTTGTTTAATGTATGATTTAAAGCTTTTGTTTCCTTATTTATTTTCATTTTGGATGATCTGTCCATTGGTGATAGTGGGGTGTTAAAGTCCCGTACTATGATCGTGTTACTGTTGATTTACCCTTCTACTGCTGTTAGTATTTGCCTTATGTATTGAGGTGCTCCTATGTTGGGTGCATAAATGTTTATGATCGTTATATCTTCTTCTTGATTCGATCCCTTGATCATTATGTAGTGTCCTTCTTTGTCTCTTCTAATAGTCTTTATTTTAAAGTCTATTTTGTCTGATATGAGAATTGCTACTCCAGCTTTCTTTTGATTTCCATTCGCAGTGGAATATCTTTTTCCATCCCCTCACTTTCAGTCTGTGTGTGTCCCTAGGTCTGAAGTGTATCTCTTTTAGACAGCATACATACAGGTCTTGTTTTTGTATCCATTTAGCCAGTCTATGTCTTTTGTTTGGAGCATTTAATCCATTTACATTTAAGGTAACTATCAATATGTATGTTCCTATTCCCATTTTCTTAATTGTTTTTGGTTTGTTCTTGTAGGTTTTTTCCTTCTCTTATGTCTCCTGCCTAGAGAAGTTCCTTTAGCATTTGTTGTAAAGCTGGTTTGGTGGTGCTGAATTCTCTTAGCTTTTGCTTGTCTGTAAAGGTTTTAATTTCTCTGTCGAATCTGAATGAGATCCTTGCTGGGTAGAGTAATGTTGGTTGTAAGTTTTTCTCCTTCATCACTTTAAACATGTCCTGCCACTCCCTTCTGGCTTGCAGAGTTTCTGCTGAAAAATCAGCTGTTAACCTTATGGGCATTCCCATGTATGTTATTTGTTGCTTTTCCCTTGCTGCTTTTAATACTTTTTCTTTGTATTTTATTTTTGATAGTTTGATTAATATGTGCCTTGGCATGTTTCTCCTTGTATCTATCCTGTATGGGACTCTCTGTGCATCCTGGACTTGATTAACTATTTCCTTTCCCATATCAGGGAAGTTTAAAACTATAACCTTTCAAATATTTTCTGAGTCCCTTTCTTTTTCTCTTCTTCTTCTGGGACCCCTATAATTCGAATGTTGGTGCATTTAATGTTGTCCCATAGGTCTCAGGGACTGTCCTTTATTCTTTTCATTGTTTTTTCTTTATTCTGCTTTGCAGTAGTTATTTCCACTATTTTATCTTCCGGGTCACTTATCCATTCTTCTGCCTCAGTTATTCTGCTATTGATCCCTTCTAGAGAATTTTTGACTTCATTCATTGTGTTGTTCATCATTGTTTGTTTCCTCTTTAGTTCTTCCAGGTTCTTGTTAAACATTCCTTGTATTTTCTCCATTCTATGGCCAAGATTTTTGATCATCTTTACTGTTATTATTCTGAGCTCTCTTTCACGTAGACTGCCTATTTCCTCTTCATTTGTTAGGTCTGGTGGGCTTTGTCTGGCTCCTTCATCTGCTGTGAGTTTCTCTGTCTTCTCATTTTGCTTAACTTACTGTGTTGGGGGTCTTTTTGCAGGCTGCAGGTTCGTAGTTCACGTTGTTTTGGTGTCTGCCCCCAGTGGCTAAGATTGGTTCAGTGGTTGTGTAGGCTTCCTGGGGAAGGGGACTAGTGCCTGTGTTCTGGTGTTTGAGGCTGGAGCTTGTCTTTCTGGTGGGTGGGTCCACATCTGGTGGTGTGGTTTGGGGTGTCTGTGACCTTATTATGATTTTAGGCAGCCTCTCTGCTAATGATTGGGCTTGTGTTCCTGTCTTGCTAGTTGTTTGGTGTAGGGTTTCCAGCACTGGAGCTTGCTGGTCATTGAATGGAGCTGGGTCTTGGCATTCAGATGGAGATCTCTGGGAGATTTTCGCCCTTTGATACTACGTGGAGCTGGGAGGTCTCTGGTGGACCAATGTCCTGAACTTGGCTCTCCCACCTCAGAGGCACAGCCCTGATGCCTCGCTAGAGCACCAAGAGCCTGTCATCCACATGGCTCAGAATAAAAGGAAGGAAGGAAGCAAGGAAGCAAGGAAGGAGGAAGGAAGGAAGGAAGGAAGAAAAAAGAAGTAAAATAAAATAAAGCTTTTAAAATAAAAAATAATTATTAAAATAATTGAAAAGTAATAAGAAAAGAAAGAGAAAGCCACCAAACCAAAAATCAAATCCAATCCACCAATGATAACAAGAGCTAAAAAGTATATTAAAAGAAAAAAAAAAAAAAGGACAGACAGAATCCTGGGACAAATGGTAAAAGCAAAGCTATACAGACAAAATCACACACATAAGCATAAATATATACACTCACAAAAAGAGAAAAGGGGAAAAATATACATATATTGTTGCTCCCAAAGTCCACCTCCTCAATTTGCGATGATTCATTGTCTATTCAGGTATTTCACAGATGCAGGGTACATCAAGTTGACTGTGGAGATTTAATCTGCTGCTCCCGAGGCTGCTGGGAGAAATTTCCCTTTCTCTTTTTTGTTTGCACAGCTCCCAGGGTTCAGCTTTGGATTTGGCCCTGCCTCTGCATGTAGGTAACCTGAGGGCGTCTGTTCTTCACTCAGACAGGACAGGGTTAAAGGAGCAGCTGCTTCAGGGGCTCTGGCTCACTCAGGCCGGGGGAGGGAGGGGTACGGAATGCGGGGCAAGCCTGCAGCGGCAGAGGCCGGCATGACGTTGCACCAGCCTGAGGCGCCCTGTATGTTCTCCAGGGGAAGTTTTCCATGGATCACGGGACCCTGGCAGTGGCGGGCTGCACAGGATCCTGGGAGGGGAGGCGTGGATAGTGACCTGTGCTTGAACACAAGCTTCTTAGTGGCTTCAGCAGCAGCCTTAGCATCCCATGCCCATCTCTGGGGTCCAAGCTGATAGCCACGGCTCGGCCCATCTCTGGAGCTCCTTTAAGCGGCGCTCTTAATCCCCTCTCCTCGCGCACCAGGAAACAAAGAGGGAAGAAAAGGTCTCTTGCCTCTTCAGCAGCTCCACACATTTTTCTGGACTCCCTCCCAGCTAGCTGTGGCGCACTCGCCCCCTTCAGGCTGTGTTCAGGCAGCCAACCCCAGTCCACTCCCTGGGATCCGGCCAAAGCCCGAGCCTCAGATCCCAGCCCCCGCCTACCCCGGCGGGTCAGCAGACAAGCCTCTCGGGCTGGTGAGTGCTGCTCGGCACTGATCCTCTGTGCAGGAATCTCTCCGCTTCACCCTCTGCACCCCTGTTGCTGTGCTCTCCTCCGTGGCTCCGAAGCTCCCCGCTCCGCCACCCAAAGTCTCTGCCCGCGAAGGGGCTTCCTAGTGTGTGGAAACCTTTCCTCCTTCACAGCTTCCCTCCCACTGGCGCAGGTCCCGTTCCTATTCTTTTGTCTCTGCTTTTTCTTTTTTCTTTTGCCCTACCCAGGTCCGTGGGGAGTTTCTTGCCTTTTGGGAGTTCTGAGGTCTTCTGCCAGCTTTCAGTAGGTGTTCTGTAGGAGTTGTTCCACACGTAGATATATTTCTGATGTATTTGTGGGGAGGAAGGTGATCTCCACGTCTTACTCTTCCGCCAACTTGAAGCTCCCCCCATATAAATTTTAAATTGATATGCACAAATACCAAATAATCTACATGAAAAGAAAATAATTTTTAAGTATCATTGCACCTAATCTACTTCTTTTGAGGACATGCTCATTAATCATGTTACTTTAAAAAACAGGATTTTTAATTTTCACTAGATTTTTTCATGTATTTTCATCTCTTACATCATTTATATTTTCTCTCTTAAGTAAACAGCTATGTAATTTTATTTCCAATTGAATATTATTTACAAAAACTGAAGTACAGTATCTTGCTATAATTTACTTACCTAATTTTAGAAATCTTGAGATATTAAATATGAATTTTAGCAGTTTTTTCAGTTGGTTTTCTCTCATAATTATACTTTATCTCTTTTGAAAAAAATTACTTTATAAATAAAAATAATCTCTTCTAGGAGATGTAATCTCTGGAAATTTTTCTTCAGTATAGGTAACTGCACCTCCTAAATCCTAGTGCATTACCCCAAGAGGTGACTTGGAAACAAACAAGCCCCTTCCTATGGGGGGAGAGGGTCTTGGTATTAAATTTTAGAATTTAAACAGCATATATTATAGTGTGTTCATTATAAATCATAACTATTTACTTTCTAAACGTAAATAATTCATAGTGACAAAGGGCATGAGAAAGATTTTATTGACAAGAAGAAAATAAATGTATTTGTTAAATCTTCCTTTTGTGCTCTTCTAGGAAGATTTTATATATACTTCTGTTATAAGGCCACATAAAATGGCCACAATGGTATCTACCAACCATACCTAGTACATTGAATACCCTTTTGTATATTCTATAAATATCTTTTGACCACAGGCCTACTTTCCTAATCAAAAAGAAGAGGTAAATACTGTCCCTAAAGTTGACCCTTGAACAACATAGGTTTGAAGTGCTTGGGTCAACTTATAGGTGGATTTTCTTCACTAAATACGTGCTACAGTACCCCATGATCTGTAGTTGGTTGAATCTGCAGGTGTAGAACCTCAAATACGGAGGAACTGTAAAGTTATACACCGATTTTCCACTATGCAAAAGGTCAGTGGCCCTCACCCCTGTTTTGTTCAAGGTTCAACTGTACATCAAGATTTGGACCCTCTGCCCCTACCACCAACTCATCTCCCAGTTGTGACTTTCATACAGGTAAAAGTTTACCCAAAGCCTCAAGAGGAAAAGAAATGACTCAAGCAGGGGAACCTACTCTAGATGATGAGATGGAGGGAGTTTGTTCACATGGCAACAGGCAGGTGACTTGCAGTCCTCTGTCCTGAACTTCTCCTTTCCCCTTGCCTACTTCTGACAAAACCAAACCCTCTCTCTTAAAACTTAGAAAATTTTTCTTTTCTTTTAATAAGGAAGGCAGCCAAGTCCTTACAAGTGATGACCAGGAACAATCCACTAGGCCTAGCCATTAGTGGGAGGTCATCCCAATGGTGGCAGTCATATTCAACAGATCCTCAAAGGTGGTAAACCTAGGAAATCAGATTTGGGACCTTAGGTTTAATCTTAACAAATGCAATGATATATTTTACTGCAGCAACATTGATCATTAAGTGTATATGTAAGAAAAAAGAAGAGACATGCTTTACTGAGAAAACCTATTAATGGTTTGTTCTCCCATATTGTGTTGTTGTTTTTTTTCATGCATTGTGAGATTTAGTCTAGTTTTTCCAACAGATGGCAGTTATACTTTGTTTCTTTCCCCACCTTGGCACTGGTTGCTCAAGCAAAGCAGGCTTCCTAATTTCTGTCTCCCAAATGGGTGACCTAGAGTGATCTTTCATACTGTGTTTAAGCAAGAGATTACTATCCACACCACAGCTTTTAGTTATACTAAGAAAGTGGGTTTGAAAAGAAGTCTATTGATACCTTGAATTCTCCCCCCTCCTCCAATCCAGATCATGCTCAACTTATTTGAGTTTATGCTAAATTCTGAAATGGATAGTTGCTTAATGCTTTGAATGGTAAACATGGAACTCACTTCAAGTACCTAAGCTTTCATTTGTCTAAGATTATTTGCAAATCAATGTTACACAAAATGAATTGGAAAGCACTTGAGAAATCTCATTTATGAAATAGTACTTTGAGTTACCTAGGATTTTCTCTGTTCCTGGGAATTCTGGGTGTCAGAGTTTTACAGTGTTTCTAAATTTTTATGTCCAATAACCAAGTATAACAGTTCTCATTAGTGTATGCGTGTGTGCACGTGTGTGTGTGTATATATATATATATATGAAAAGAGAGAGGGTGGGCAGGAGAGAGAGGGCAAGAAGATGTATACTTTGAGAACCATAATAATAATTAAGGTAACTTTACTGAAAGCCATCAACATATTCAATCATGAGGAGGACATAGTAATGTTTAAATAGGCACATTAATATATTAATACTGCTGTTGTTAGAATATTATTAGGATTTAAAATAGATTCTTAAAATATCATATTTTACTTTAATATTTCTAATTAGCACAAGTGTTTATTCAGGTTTTCTATATATAGGGTCCATATAACTGAAAAGAGTAGAGCACAGGATGGATTCCATTATTCTGATGGTTTCATTAGAAATGAGGGCAGGCACAATGACCATCACATTCAATCCTTCACTCCCAGCTCCCAGAAGAGTACCTCAGGTAAAGCAAATGCTCAATAAACAGTCATTAAATAAATGAACAAGCAATCTGACATGACCAACATAAGCTATACCACCTTATTAGTAATAATGGCAAAATTATTAGACAAATTAGGTTTGATTCAACCTGAGAGGATAATCATGACCTCCTGTAAATATCCTATATATTTTCTTTATGCAAGCTTCATTATAACGAGTTGAAACAGAATAAAGAACTGTTTTTAATTGTAGAAATCTCATGTGGAGAAAAAATATACCCTGTGAGGACAAATACCTTCTTCTTAGAATCATTTTATATATTATTCTACCCAAAGAACTCCTCAAAAACATGCAAATAGTTGCTGTTAACAATTTACGTCACACTCTTTTTGGTGCAATGCATTTAAATATAAAAGCATCATAGATATTGTCTGATTTTTCTTTCATTTTTACATTATCCTAAAATATGTGAAAATGTCTTTTGCCCAAAGTTGTATTTCCAATCTCATTTTTGTTCTTTATATAACATAGCCCTCATGAAGCAAATAAGCACTGTAAAGAAAATTGAAAAATGCTTATCAGTTTAACCAAAGCACAAACCTTGATCTACAAAGTCAGAGCCACATTTCTTTTCATTATAAAACAGAGGAAGTCAAGCCTTTACATCACAGAGAAGTTGAGTCTCTGCCTATGTAGTTGCTAGACATCTAAGGAGCCCGATTACACAGCAATTCTCCCAGATATACTGAGCTTTGGATCATTACACTACACTTGTTTATTGTATCAGCATAATCACCCCACTTCCTGTTTTCTGGGTTTTTTTCTTTTCCTTTTACAAAGAGAAAATGAATCAGAAATGTATTTACTGGATGTCACATTCGACCTTCTTAGGAATCAAAGCAATGGTTCAAAATTCAAATATATACATTTTGATGTAATAATATAAAATTTTATGAGAAGTTAGATTTTTAAGGCCCTGGTATAGTACATACTTATGAGAAGAACACTATCCTAGGTGCCTAACAGTTATCATTAAAAATGTGCTGCGATATTTTGTATTTATTGGACCTAAAGAATTTTTTTGTACTAGACATAGATAATATTCTAAATATTCTCTTCTAAGTGTCTATGTAGTCATAAACCTCACAAAGTACTTTTTACTAGAGTTTTCTAGAACATGGAAAGATTCCAGTATTTGGAATGTCTCCATATGGAACATGTAGGCACACACGCACTCATGCACACATTGTTATGGGCAAATCAGACCTAAAGAGCAAAAGCAACCTCATGAAATGTTCCTATATTCCCTCAATTCCCAATGTGGAGAAGCAGTGTCTGCTGCTTCTCCACATTGGGGGCAAGATGGATATGGAAAGAGTGGTCGCTCTTCATCTATTCTTTGGAGTACAAATTTAAGAATTCAAAAGCAACTAGATACATGACAATATTTCAATAGTATATTCGGCGCTCAATTTGTTTAGCAAATAGAAGTTTGATGTACTGTGTCTTTCAGTTTTGCTGGGTAGCTAATGAGGCTCTTTGAAGAATTTCTTGTGCAAGTTTAAAAATATAAACTTGCCCCTTGGGGTTCCTTCAGTAGAACAACTCACATTTATAATTCTCAGGCAAGAGCTTTTAACACTGAGCTTTTGATTCAACGGATGGATAGATTTTTTTTCTTAGAAAACCTGTTATCATCACCTCAAAGTTTTTACGTTTTAGCTTACGAACCTGGATTCTAATTTTGTTGGCCTTTCCGTGTATGTATTCCTAAGATGTAGACACAATTGATTTTTCTAGCTGACAATCTAGTAAAGAACAGAGTTTTTCAACTTTGGCACTCTTGACATTATTTTTGTGGAGGACTGTCCTGTGAGTGTACACTGTTAATCAGCATACCTGTCCTCTACCCATTAGATGCCAGTAGCAGCACCCCCGCCAATTATGACAACCAAAAATGTCTCCAGATGTTACCAAAAATGTCTACTGAATCATGAATTGAAGCATGAACTGGAAGACTGTTCTTAACACTGATTAACTGTGTAACACTGGATGGAGTCGGAGGTGTGACACTGTTAGGAGACTAATAGTTCCAATACATCTGCAAATAACCCGGATTTGGTTTATAACTTGTCTCTTATATATAACGATTGGTTTTAATTGTGCCAGTGTGCCCTTGTGATGAAAGATACATTCCAAACAAGTCAACTAATCACTTAATATATGGTCATACTCCAGTTGTAAGATAAATAAGTAGTAGGGATGTAATTTACAACACAATAAATACAATTAAAAGTGCTGTATGTTATATATGAAAGTTGTTAGAGTAAATTCCAAGTTCTAATCATGAGGAAAAAATATTTTTTTCCTTTCCTTTAATGTTGTATCTATAGGAGATGATAGATGTTCACTAAACTTATTGTGGTCATCATTTCATGATGTACGTAAGTCAAATCATGATGCTGTACACTTTAAACTTATACAGTGCTGTATGTCAACTATATCTCAATAAAACTGGAGGAGAGAAAAATGAGTCCATGTTTAAAATAAATGTGGTCATACTTTTTCAAGGACACAACAAGACACTCTCTTTAATAAAGGAGAGTATACTGCAGAACTATCAAACATGGTATTGTCAGTATGTCTTATTCTAAATTTTACAGACTCCTGTAGTTGTGATGTGCCTTATTTCCAAATAACAAAATCTAGTCCTGTGCTACAGCCAAACGAAAATCTGTAAGAAATCAGTAGAGTCATTTCTTTAAAACATCCCCAGGGATGAAGAGTTAGAAAAGTTAATGTACTCAATGCATCCCTACTTCCCAACCTCCTTCAACAAAAAGGAAAGCAGTTATTGGTGTACTGTACACATTTCAACACAGTATAATAAAAATACGTTATACATATAATTCTAAATGTAATTGAATAATTTTGCTTGTAAAGCAGCAAACAGAGGCCTCTATCATTCAGTTTAAATACACTGTATTTTACACAACCCTAGTGAAGAATAAAGCATAAGAGTTGTAACTGCTGTATGATTTTACGTGCTCTCCAGTGAGAACTTTCTGGGAACTGCTGCCACCTGTTGGTCATAGGTTACAATACATAAGATCAAGGCTCCAGCTGCTAGAGATTCTGTACATACGTTAGGAATTTTACTATGGCCATTAGCATTTATCAGTATATATGAATATAATTTTTATCACTTGCAGTCTAATCACACTTTATTAACTTATGGTGTGTATTATTGCACAGCTGTCATGTGACTTAACATCTAAGAAGTTGCTCTAAAATCGATTAGGATTTTGAAACAGAGTCAAACCTTGCTTGAGATTAGCTAGTTTCAACAAGAGTAGTATAGTGCGTCACAGAGTGTCTCTATAACAGGCCTTGGATATTCAATAATGGTTTCTACAAAGCTGATCTTGCTAACCCGCACAAGATGATACTACTGTTTCAATGTAGGAAATTGCTGTTACACTAACAACATAGCTGTGGAAAGAGATATAAGGTTAAAAGATTAAAAAGACAACTTTATCACTAAACAAGGGTGTAGACCTACATTACAGAAGGAGACCCTTTATATGCAAATAATAGAATAAACATTTCAGTGGGTTACTTCAAAACTGACAAGATGCCAGAATAGGACCCCTTATAAGAAGCACATAAAGATACTAAAGGTCAGACATCTCTTCGGATATGTTTCTACCTCTGAACTAAAACAGGAGAAATTTGCTGAAGTTTAGGGAAGCTCAACTATGAGATTATATCAACCATTATCACAATGCCACATTTAAGCTTATACAATTATTTATCCAATAACTATTTTTAAGCAAATACTGTATGTGCTAGGTAGGTGCTCTGTTAGGTACCAGATTCTTTCTTAAGGCATAAAATATGAAAAGCTCACTACTTATCTCTATGCCACTCCATTTTAATTACTGGTGGTTTTGATAAAACCACTTTGGCTTTTTCGATAAAATAAGTAGCAACTGGAAGAATTGTGAAAACACTGGAGTTGCCTTGCTATAGTTGAAGGCTACAGAAAGGAATGGAATTGTCCAGAGAGGCAGAGTAGTGAATGGTGTGAAATAATCATGATAGACCTGGCTCTTAAAAATGACTTAACCACTTATAAGCTGAGTAATCTTTTCAAGCCTCTTAGCTTTTGAGGACTGTTTTCCCTTCATTCAACATCAAGAGCATTACAGGAAGAAAGATTAGACTCAATGATATTTATGTTCCTTTTCAACTGTAATATTCCACTGTTCAGAACAAGTCTCAGTAAAACCTTCATATTTAAAAAACAATAATTAGTAACCTTGTCACACTCTCAATAAATCTAACAACTCCCTTAACTTTAGCCATAGTCAGGAGGTAGTCTATGTAGGGTTACTGATTCATTAGATTTGCTGTGGCTCTGTCATTTTGGAAAGCACAGCTCCAAGTCATTTATACTGATGTATTTTTCTCCTTCCAACTAGTATTCTCTAATACTTAGAATCACATAGTGTGGAAATAAAGATGCATAAGAGATGGTTCTTGCCTTCAAGTAGCACCTAGTGCAGAAGTCAAACAGAAACAAATAATAATACTGGGCAATGATAGAATTTATCAGAAAAAAACATAAGAACCACCTAACCCAGTCTTATGGTGAGTGAGGAAGGGGTTGGAGAAGGCTTGCAAAAGGAAGGAAGCACTCAACATGAGTTTTGAATGTCTTAAAACATGACTAAGAGTGTGCGCAGAAACAAATGATGTAGAAAAATCTATCATATTAGTAGAAGCAATGAAAAAAATAAACAGAAATGGAAACAGTTAAGGACAGAAAAGAGGAGTTTTTAAAAATATCACACAAAACAAAATATATGGTAATAAATGTACTGTGGAATGAAATAAACATGATTGGGAAGAAGATGATAGATATTAAAGATTTCAACTTTATCATTAGCATTCCATTAATAAGAAACCAGAATAAGTAAAAGAGAAACAAATAAACATTCAAGTGTATTATAGAAGTATATGTTCCTGGAAAAAGTTTTAAATCTTCATATTAAAACCACCCAGGAAAAAGTTGATACACAATGATTAACATCAAGATATATAGTGTTAAAATTAGTGGACTTCAAGAATATTCATTGTAAAAGGAGTGACTACAGGATGATAAATCTTGCATCCCCTTTTCTTAACAAGCAAGCATTATGTTTGATGCATACACTACACTTGGGCCTCTTGTTCCGACCCAAAAGTCTTAACTGGATATCAAAGAAAGAAAAGCCTTTCCAGTTGATCCAAGGATAGGACATGTAACCCTCACAACTCAGCAGATCCAGTGGGCATCTGAGGGTCAGTGGCAGATCAGAGTGCTTTATGTTGCCCCTGGAAAGTCCTAACATGGGAATCAAAATGGAGTTCCTGGGTTCCTTGAGTACACTCAGGGTCCCTGTCCCAGCCACTCTACTGTTGTTCCTCCAACAAGCCCCTGTGGACTCAGAGTTTACAATCAGGAGCTGAGTGGACATAAAACAATTTAAAGTCGGTTAGCAAATGATTCCACATGATAGTCTGGCAGTAACTTAAAGCTGAATTATGGGGGCCAACACAGACTCTCTCAGATGTGGCACTAAGTGAACAAGACAATCTTCCTAGAGGGCAGGCTATCCAGCAGTATATCTTACTGTGCTTATAAGAAGATACAGCCATAAGTAAGGATTTGCATCGATATCAGGGGCTAATTGTCCAACCAGCTAGTCAAGGGCATTAAAGGAACAATATTGGAGCACTGCTGATGACAATTTTGAGAAAAGGAAATATGGACAGTGTCTTAGTTCTGCTATAACAAAATGTGGCTTAAACAACATTTATTTCTCACAGTTCTGGACACTGAACTTCCAAGATGAAGGTACCAACAGATTTGGTTCTTGGTGATGGCCTACTTCCTTGCTTGCAGACAACCACCATCTCACTGTGTGGTTACACAACTTCTTTGTGTGCATGTGGAGAGAGACATCTCCCTGTCTTCTTCCTCATATAAGGGCATGAATCCCATCATGAGGGTCCTACCCTCCTGTCTTAATCTAAACCTAATACCTCCCAAAGGTTCCATCTCCAAATACCATCACATTGGGAGTGAGCAACATATGAATTTGGGGGTGGACACAAACATTCAGTTTATAACAGATAAACCTCTCATACTCACTACTACCTCTCACCAAGGAACTCACTTCAGTGCAAAGGACGTAAGGCAATAGATTGAAGCCTAGATTACTGGTCTTACCATGTAGTCCATCACCCAGAAGTGACAGCTTTATAAATGGTGAAACAGTCTATGGAGGAGCTGGCTATCATATGAGCTGAAAGATAACATCTTTTAAGTATAGAGTTCTATCCTGCAGAATGGAATATATGTACAAGCAACCAGAATATGGTAATATTTCCCATAAGTTGCCCTCATGGATCCAGAAGTAAACGGGGGAGGCAGAAACAGTATATATATACTTCATATACCTAATAGCCCTCTCTAAACATTGTTGCTATTTGTTTGCATAATTTTTTCAGGTGCAGGGATGAAGAAGTCTCTCCCCCTCGTGGTTATTCTCAAACAACCTGCCTTTCATCCCATGCCTGCCCCCTCTTTCATAAGCCTGGGCACCACTGCTTATAGACATACACAGTCATTTCCCTCAGTAATGCCTGTGCCACCCGGGAAGTTGACCTGAAGGATTCCAGCACCAGGTAAACAGTGTGTCCCAAACTGTCCATAACCAGAACCTTGGAAAAACACTGCTCTTCTCTTATCTACATGATCAGTTCTATTCCCCATAGTGTACCATGTTGGAATCAGAGCTTCAACGTGCTCCGGGAGATTGTGGAACTTTACTTCTGCTACCAGTCACAGTGTAGAGACAGAGAGAGACTAATGGAACTCCTAGAATACAGCTTCCCCAGGCTTCTAAAACAGGCCTACCACCTTGACTTAAGACCTCAAACCAGTTACTTAACTCTTTGATCCTCAGTTTTGCCTCAGTTCCCTAGTTATTTCTCTGACGTGTGTGGTCATCTTACATGAAAAAGTGATGAACAGGGCTTTCCTGGTGGCGCAGTGGTTAAGAGTCTGCCTGCCGATACAGGGGACACGGGTTCGTGCCCCGGTCCGGGAAGATCCCACATGCCGTGGAGCGGCTTGGCCCGTGAGCCATGGCCGCTGAGCCTGCGCGTCCGGAGCCTGTGCTCTGCAACGGGAGAGGCCACAACAGTGAGAGGCCCACGTACCATAAAAAAAAAAAAAAAGTGATGAACAAGTATGGATAGGAGCTCAGATCTTTAAATAATCATGTCTTTTCCCATTGATGACTAAACAACAAGGTATGTGAGACTGACTTTAGGACATAAACCTCAAAAGGTCAATGTCTCAAATGTAGATTTTCTTCACAGAGGAGATTCTCTAGGCACAGTTTTAAGCCCTGGAACTACAGCAGAAAAAAAAAAAAGAAATCAAGGATGTCCAGGTCACTAATAAGCTTACATTCTAACCAACAGTAGGCAAATAAGAAAACAAATGGCAAATCTGTCACTTAACTCCAGATAGTAGGAAATACCATGAAGAAAACAAAATAGGGAAATGTGATTGGAGTGACATGGATGCAAGACGAACTTAGCTAGGGTAATTAGAAATGGAAGCGTCGAGACAATGACTGTTAGGCAAAGACATACTTTTGAGGAGGTGGCTTTGGAAAATGTGAGGAAGGAGCCTCTGCAGCAGGGAAAACAGCAAATGCAAAGACTCTCCAATGGGAGGAGGCTCAGAATACAGTCACTGTGGTTGTGGCATAGTGGAAAGGGTAGCGCACAGGAGATGAGATCGCAGGAGGAGGAAGACCACATGCTGCAGAGGCATGGAAAAAGGGTGGAGAGGGGTGAGACAGTGTGAACTGTATCCTAATCGCAATGAAGCCACCGGAGCATCTGAACCAGGGAATCAGTATGATGTGATTTAAGCTTAAAAAGGTCACTGTTGCTGCTAAGGGGAGAATAAGGGGAAAGAGGGTGATCAAGGAAACCAGTTAGACAACAGAACTGCTGGTGACTAAGAATAAAGTTGTTGAGACGGAGATGGTAAATAGTAATCAGTTCCAAAATATTGGAGATAAAGCCAGTAAATGCATCCTGACGGAGTACATGGGGGATAATTTGAGGAATGAATGATACTTGCCTGGAGTACACACATGAAAAATAGTTCTGATACTTAACTTAGCATGACTGAGACTACACCTATGTTAAACTAGTGTCATATATTTGGAGAAATATTTAACCACAACGATCTTTAAGATATAATTAACTTGAAGGTTTCAGAATGCTATTCTAACCACTGAACACCACTGGCATGAGTTCCAGTGGAAGTCTTTTCCTTGCCTTTTGAAATGCTCAGTACTTTAGTTTATAGGCTCTATAATGCAATCTATTACAATATGATGCTGAGAATTATTTATTTCTACAGAGATGTTTAAAAAATTATACAGCAAAAGAAGCAATCACCCTTTCATGATAATATTTATAAATGTTTCTTCTCTCTTAGGGTTATATTTTTATTTTTGCTTTATTTATTTGTTTGTTTGTTTATTCATTCACTCGTTAAACAAATGTTTATTGAGCACCTTCAATGTGGCAGGGAAGGTACTAGTACCTAAGGATAAAAATGAAGTGGGCACACAGAGATAAAAGACATTGTCCCTACATCAAGAAGCTTATGATTTGGTGGAGGAAAGATACACACATACACACTCAGGCATGCAGACAAGCGCACGCTCACACACACACACAAATAATAATTATGAAGCCCTAATAGCTTTTAAATTTTCCAACAACTTTCAAAAGATGCACATCAAAAATCTTCTAGTACTAGTACATTAAAATATGGAAAAATATAAACTTTTAGTCTTTTATATCATGTAACATTCAGAAATCCATATTAAATTGCTATTATTTACCACAGATAGGTCAGTTAAAAATACATATGTATATCCTATTAGTGGTTTTAAAGAAAATTATTTAACTAAACCTTACTAGAAACACTTTTGGTGATTACCTTGTAGGGTCGAAATCATTCCTTACATGCTAAGCCACCTAAGAGAGAGAAAGCCTTCGTAACTAAACAAATCTAAAATGCTTTGAGAAGAAAAATATATTCCTTGAGAATCTGAAAAATACAAATGTCAAAACTGATTAGAGGGCTTCCCTGGTGGCGCAGTGGTTGAGAGTCCGCCTGCTGATGCAGGGGACATGGGTTCGTGCCCCAGTCCGGGAAGATCCCACATGCCGCGGAGCGGCTGGGCCCGTGAGACATGGCCGCTGAGCCTGCTCGTCCGGAGCCTGTGCTCCGCAACGGGAGAGGCCACAACAGTGAGACGCCCGCGTACCGCAAAAAAAAAAAAAAAGACTGATTAGATTTTTGCTGATTTTATGAACTATCAAAAATAAGCTCCTTTAATTCTACTGTAAAGAATTTGACAGAAAAACAAATGTAAATATTAAATGTTTAAAGCTAAAGATATCTTTCTCTTCAGTTCACTTTAATTTCTGCATGCTGCCTGCTCTAGTGCACAGTTCCTTGAACACAAAAATGCACCAGAGAAAAATGAGGCATCAAAGTTCCTAACTTAAACATTTTTTTAAAAATTAAAGAAAAAAGAAAAGGAAATTAAAGCTATTTCTTGCCCCCATGGTGAAAAAATTGAAGCAATAGGGGAGTTTTAAAGAAACAGCTTTACAAATGCATCCACTATTTAGCTTTCTTCCAGTATTTCAAACATTTAAAATTTGAATTTAAAGTGAACTAGGAGATCCCAAGTTTTTATAAGAGAAATGCTTCACCCATGAGGTAATGTAGATAGAGTGCATGTTTGCACTTACAATCCCAATCACTCCAAAAAAACAGCACCATTTCCTAATACCATGGACACTAGTACATGTCAAAGTACATTTGGGAAGAAATTTCTCCCAGGACCTCCTTATAGCACATGTGTAGACAAAGTAAATAAATCTGTCAGTGTGAACAAATGGCCCACAAAACTTGTTCTCAGGGGCAACCTTTGTACTCTCACTCAGGCCCTTTGATACTCAGGGATTTCTTCACCATTGACAGCGAGAAGATGCAGGGATTGGGACTTCCCTGGTGGCACAGTGGTTAAGAATCTGCCTGCCAATGTAGGGGACACAGGTTCAAGCCCTGGTCTGGGAAGATCTCACATGCTGTGAAGCAACTAAGCCCGTGCGCCACAACTACTGAGCCTATGCTCTAGAGCCTGTGAGCCACAACTACTGAGCCCTCATGCCACAACTACTGAAGCCTGTGCGCCTAGAGCCCGTGCTCTGCAACAAGAGAAGCCACCACAATGAGAAGCCTGTGCACCTCAACAAAGAGTAGCCACTGCTCGCCGCAACTAGAGAAAGCCCGCGCGCAGCAATGAAAACCCAATGTGGCCAAAAATAAATAAATAAAAATAAATAATTTTTTTTAAAAAAGATGCAGGGATTGGCAGAACAGCGCACGTGCTGACTGAGTGCACATCCTCAGACAGGCATCTTCCCATGCACGTTTCACCTGGGTCTGCTGCCCAGGTCTCTTGTCCTCACTTTCCATGACAGCCTGCTCTTTAAATCTCCCCTGAGGGCACTATTTGTTGATAAAGTCCTGACAAATGCCTGTCTGAAACACCGTAAAGCCGTTGAAGGCTCAACTAATTTCACTTAAAATAGAAACAATACCTGGATTTCACTTAAATACACTTGGATGTGTGTGTCAGCATAGAAGCTATCAAAAAGCCTGTGGGACGCTTTCAGTAGCATTTCACTAGATCCTACTCAGTCAGATGCTCAACTTAAAAGTTGGCTCTTGAATGTTGAAAAATGCACCCCTTTCTTAATTCATTCCTAAGCCTTGAGAACACTTATTTCTCCCTGATTTTCTCAATTTTTTATTTCTTAAAGACTCTGCAAATATCCTAATAATGTCAACATATATCATATAGCACAGTGCTTTGGAGTTTCCTTCTTTGCAGTACATATTAGTGGGATACAAGAGGACACACACAGAGAGATTTGTCATTTTGGTGGTAATGGATTCTCACAGTCTCCAATATTATGTCACTCTTTCAGTAAGTTTACTTTTCCTTTAGATTAAAGATGGATTAAAGCAGTTGTAACTCAAATGCTACCTATCTACTGGGTGAAGAGGTCTAGTATTTCTCAGAGAGAGTTTATGGAAGTGAAGAAGAAAGTTTTTCACTTCCCTTTAACCTTTGCCACGCTTTTATTCTTTCTAACCCTCCCTCTCTAACATCTGAAACATGATCTCTGAGCCACAGGATATGAAGGAAAGAGCATAGAACATTTTTGATGAGACCAGATTGTTTTACTAGACACTACTGAGAAAAGAACAGAAAGAGCACAATTAATAAAACCACTTGTACATGAAAGAATTATGATACATCATGCAGGTCATTAAACAGGGAAAATTCCCTTTGCTATGTCTTCAGGTTGGTTTGGGCAAACTCCTACATCAACACAGGGATGTGCCACTGTGCCACAGGATCTCTATAAACTCTTCCCAACTCCATGATTTTCTTGCTGAGAGAGATAAAAATGCAAACGCATAGAGATAGTAGTATGTATTTGGAGAGAATAAAATTGCCTAATTTTCTAAAAAAGTGTCCAATGCAGTATGTTTCCGAGTAGAATGCTCATTTTAATATCCAACACAATTTTGTGCATTGAGTAATTCTATATATATATTTTTTTACATACTAGGGAATAAAGAGCCAGGTTCTACCCAATTCCAAACTAAACTCCCTGGTTGTAAAGTGAACACTCAAGTGGCCCATGAATCTTTCTGAACATTAGGAAAACATTTCACAAAACTTAAAGTGAATTCAAATGAAGAGAATAAGATATATGGCTTATAAAGTCCTTGAGAATCTTTACCTTATTTTTATTAAAGAATCATTTATTTGGTGTGTACTCCATGAAAGACAATGTGCCAAGCAGTAATGATATAAAATAAAGAAACAGGTTACTAGAAAATGAATTTCGGAGAGTACTTAACATGTATAGAGCACTTTTGAATGGCAGGCACTTTATACAAATCATCTCATTTAGTAAACACAGCAATCCTATAAGCTGGTTTTATAGGACACAGAGGAAAGAACATGCATGAGAGATCTCTGTCTCACGAGTCTGTACATCTAGTAGGTGGTAAAGTTGAAATTTGATTCTGGGTCTATACGACCCAAAGCTATTGAAAACTCTATTATATAATTCAGCTAAATCGTTTGCAATGATGATGTAAATAGCTAGAAATTATCAGAATATTCATTGATTATTTGCTCCATTATCACATTTAGGTTCACAGGAATGGGTATAGTCAAGTATACTTAGGATCATGGAATTAGGAAGGAATTTCATATACTGAGGTAAGATTAAGTTCAGCTGAAATAGGAGAAAATCTCCTAGTAATAGTAGAAATTTATTTCTCTCAAGTAAAGAAAATCTGCAAAAAGTCTAGCATTAGTGTAGATGCTGCATGAAGTTCTCAGAGACATGCACTCCTTCCATACTACTAATTTGCCATCCTTAGACATATCCTTCTTCGAGATTCAGTATTGCTGCCAGAGTTCTAGACATCCCATCTATATTCCAGGAAGCAGTATGAAAGGAGAAAGGAATAAAGAAAAGTTCAGCCTCTCCCTTTAAAGACTTCCTTGAATTTACTCCTAAAACTACTGCTCACTGGCCAAAATCAAATCCTATGTCTATACTTTGCTGCAAATATTCAGGAAGAAGAAGAGAATGGATATGAGGAGGGAATAAAAAGTGCCACGTTTAAGAAATAAAATAAGAAACAAGTCTTCTTTCTCCTCCTGGTACCCAAGTTTGTATCAAAGCTAACCATCTCATCGCCTAAAGATTTAGCTTTATATGTTTTAAGTACTGATTTTCATCTGGGGAAGGGAAGCAGAAAAAATACAATGGTCTCTCACCTCCTCCCTCCCTGGTGTCCTCAGTCTGCCTTAGACAGGCTACCATGTTAGGATGTGTGGGAATGGGCTGACATTCAGTCCCTACATGGATTGCCAGGCCAGGGACACCGCAAGGCTATGTCCACTTAGAAAGGTGCCTTTTTTCAAACTCTCACCAGGGCCCTGCATAAGCCAGCTGCAGCCTTGGCCTTAGAAGCTATTTGTCATCATCAAGGTGGCATTGCCCTTTCTGCTCCCACGTCAGATCTGGCTTAACAGATTTAGAGGAGACTCTGAATTATTTCTAAGCTGTACCCTTATCAATAAAATCATAAATAAAAATTTGTCAGCACTGTAGACATATACAGTGGCTTTTTTTGTAAGTTATATTCATGTTCTAATGAACTAATCTATTATGTATAATGTAAAACACAAAGTATAATACCAAAGTATCAATATAATAATAATATAATGTGAAACACAAATTAAGAAACAAACAGTAGGTGGTAGTTTTAATCTCTTATTGCTGAATACCAGTGGAAGCTCCCGTCCAATCCTTGGGAAAGGCACCCCATTTTTGAGACTACTGTTCTAGAATATAAATCTTGGTTCTAAAAATTTCTCCTTTACCATATACCCACCCTGCTCTGAACTTTTGTTCCCCTTATGATGGCATTCCTCCCAGCTGAATCATCTCCATTGAAGGCACCCAGACAGCTGCAGCTTTCCATGGAAGCTTTCTAGCAGAATTTCAAAAGGAAGAGCTGTTTCTTAAAGCATTACAACGTATTTTAAACATACAAAAAGAGTTTTTAAATGCATGCTGATTTTCTCACACTGACCTAAATCCTTCCCAATGCAGTTTAAGGCTTCTGTATCCTGATCTGTCAGTAGTGGGAGTGGAAAACATCTGCTACCGTTCTGTGTAATTTCTTCAAATAACATGAATGTCACTATTACATGAAATGGCCACTTGTCTAATTTTAAGGCATTTATTAATTTGCTCTTGGTGTCCTAGTGCATTTTTCTTATCAAAGTGATAGAGTCATTAGGATGCAAATACTGAGGATATGTAACCATTTAAGGAAATGTATGCCCCTCAATTGTTTTAGCAACTCAAGATGAAGCCTGAGATTCTAGCCCAAGCACCCAGCAGATTCTGTAAAGCTGCCACTGAGGCAGGTACATTGGTTTACTCAACTCCACTCCAATCATAAAGACACAGGCATGCTAGAGATTCCAGGGAACTAGGTAAGATTCAACAATGTGAGCTGTCGTTTGACTAGTCCAACATTATTTAGATGATCCTTGTAATTCTCGGGACACCAGAAGAGTAGACAGTGGAAATGACCCCTGCATGATTAGTGAGCTCAGTCCTCCTTCTCTTTGAGATGAATCCAAAGCAAGACTGCTGATTTTTCATACCTCAATCATGTTAGGGGTGCTCTCGATGGGACCAGAAAAGTTCTCTGTCACTAGGTTTGACATATTTAGTTGCATGTACAATGTTAAAATTGCTTAGACAAATCTGTATGGATGTAGGCAAAATTCAGAAAGGTTAAACTTCTGAAAAGTATAATTCACCACACTTTTCTTTAAGGACTGGACCAAACGTCCTGCCAAATAAATTATGCATTGTTTTTCTCTCCATGTGGTTTAAAAAAAAAACAACACATGAACTTGACTGATGTCAGCATCCCACAGCCCCAAAAATGAAAGTCCAATAACTGTTTTTAGAGATTTACTGAACTGCAGTGGAGGGGCTGTGGGGAACTAGTAGGTTGAGGTAAAAGCAAAAGACCCAGAGAAAAGCATTATTCCCCAGGACCAAAGGGAGATATTTTGATGGGTCCTTCCAATGGTGAAAAGCACTACCTTGTTCCCTTGACATGCCCCTGGGAATTTATAGGATGTAAGGAAGAAAACCATGCATGTTAAATCGAGGAAGCCAGACACCAGGTCCTCAGCTCCCAGCCTGGACCAAGCCCCTCATGCCCACACTTGATATGGAAGCAGTAAAGCCAGACCACTGGGCCTGGACAATGAGCACCTAGACGTCATTAATGTGGGAGGAAAGCAGGGGCCCATCTCAAGTGCTCTGGAATGACTCTTGAAAGAATAGATGTTACAAAATAAGGCAGAAATTGAATTGCTTTCCAACCTGATGCGTGGGTCTTGGGCAGATATCATTTGATTTTTAAAAAAATTCAAATATAGCAATTCATGTACGCACAAGGTAGGGTAAAAATTATACTACACCAATAATATCTCATAACACTTTGAATTTATTTATTTACAGTCTGCCTCATCTGAAGTTCAATAGAAAGAAAATGATTGCTACTTTAGTAAGGACTGTCTCTTTTTCCAACCCTCAACTTATAATAGGAAGTATTTGTGAATTCAACAAAGGTAATTATTATGATTTCTGTTAATCGTAGCTAAGGCTGTCATCTCATGTATAGCCTGTTGGTTTTCCATAAACTAAAATTATACGTATATATGTATATATATACACACACATATATATATATGATAGAAGGTATTGACCACCAGAAAATAATTTAAATAATTAGGTATATTTTTGTTTTTTAATTATGGAATATTTTAGGCATATTAAAAAGCATGGCGAATAAGATGAGAAAAATTCATACACTCATTGTAGAGTTGAAATTCTCTAATTCCCACACTCAGATGTCATCAAATTTTTGATTTTGGCATTTAGATTTCTACTGATACTTTTAATAGCTGTACCACACAATTATGTATCAAAAACAATAGAAAGAATTGTTTTACATGTTTTAAAAATTTATATAAATGATCTTATAATATATACATATACCCTTTCTGAAACTTGTTTTTTTGCTTAAATATATATTTTCGCAAATTAGACATGCTAATATAAATAACTCTAGTCCATTCACCTGCTATATGCTATTCCATCCATTCAATACACATTATTTATCCATTACCTGATTGATGGAAATATATGTTGATTCTAAATTTTCACTGGAGAGATTTTGAAAATAAAACAAAGACAGCAGTTCTCTTAAGCAGTTCTTGTATTTGTTTTTTTTTGTCCATATGTGTCATAATTTCTCTAAACTAGACCTAGAAATAAAATAGCTGATCCTAAGAGTATAAATATATTAGACATTGTAAAATTGCTCCCCAAAGAAGATGTACTAATTTATCACCTATCACCAACATTGTATGACACTTCCCATTTTCCACATTCATAACACATGATATTGTCAGACTTTTAAATGTTTGCCATCTTGGTGGAATGTAATGCATTTCACCAGGGCTTGTATTCATTTTCTATTACTGCTGTAACACATTATCATAAATGTAGTGGCTTAATAACAACACAAGTTTATTATCTTCCAGTTCTGGACATCAGACGTATGGGTCTCAAATCAAGGGGTAAGCAGGGCTGCATTCCTTCAAGGGGTTCTGCAGGAGAATCTGTTTCTTTGCTTTTTCTAGCTTCTACGGGCTGCCTCATTCCTTGACTTGTGGTCACTTCCTCCATCTTCAAAGCCAGAAATGTGACATGTTCAGATTTCTCTCTGACTCTGACTCTTCTGCCATCCTCTTCCACTTATAAGGATCCTTGTGATTACCTAGGGCCCATCCCAGTAAACCAGGATAATCTCCCCATCTCAACATCAGTTGATTAGCAAACTTAATTGCATCTTCAACCTTAATTCCTCTTTGTATTGTAAACTAATATATTCACAGTTTCTGGGGACATCTTTGGGGGCCATTATTTTGCTTAACACAGGGTTTAATTTTGTAATACCTTGACTACCATTGACACTGACTATTTTCACATGTTTATTGACTACTTGGGTTTCATCTCCATGAATTTCCAATTTTTTCCATTGAGTGCTTCCTTTTTCATAAGATTTGCCAAACCTCTTTGTATTTTCAGGTTTCTAATAATTTGTAAATAACATGTATTTCAAATAACATCTCTAAGCCTCTGACTTCTTTTTTTCCTTTCCTTTGGTGTCTGTAATTCAGAAGTGCTGTCCTCAATGCTGTTGTTGCTTTAATATAGCCAAATTTATCACCTTCTGGTTTATAGTTTTGGTGACTCACAAAATGTTTCCCTACCTTGAAGTTATCTTTTCTGTATATTATTTCCCAATTGTTTTAAGCTGTTATACAGGATGCAAATACTTTTGTGTAGTAAGTTGATTTACAGGAATTTGTTGCTCTCCCTTATTAGTTCTAATAGTTTTTATGTAAATCCTTTTGAATTTTCAAGGTAGATGGTTTTATTATCTTCAAATAAAGAGAGCTTTTGTTTCTTCCTTTCCAATTCTTGTACATTTTATTTCTTTTATTTTTCTTACTGTGCTGGCTGGAACTTCAAATACAATATTGAACAAAAATAATAATAGCAGGCACTTAAAATTACTTCTTTGAAGAAATTATTTCTAAAATTGTATTATTAAGTATAACCCCTGTGAGTTTTTGTTAGACATCTTTTACAAAGTAGATTTCTTCAATTCTACTTTAATAAGAGTTTTATCATAAATAGTTGTTGAATTTTGTTAAATAACTTTTCCATCTATTGACTGACTAGTTTCTAATGTAAAGCAACTTTAAAGGTAAATGTAGATTATTTTTTCAATGTATCAGCATAATTATATTTTAGCTTACATTGATTATACTTTTAAGCACCAAATAGTAAAAATGCATATACAAATATAGTTACTGAATAAAATCTTTCTAAAACATATTTGATATTTCTTTCTTCTAAAATAATATATGCTAAAAGTTATGATAGTGTCTCTTAATCATTTGGGATAATCAAATAATACTTAATAAGCTATGCTAGATAGTGCCAATATTTTAAAATCGTCTTTCTTCCCCTTTCCCCAGGTCTGAATCCCATGTCTTCAGCCTGCAGCACTCAGTAACTGCCTCCAGAATTCATCTACCAACCCCCCATGTCAGTCCATCTCATTCCTTGAAGTTTTAGTTCCTGTCTTACTGTCAACTCTCTTCAATATAACTGCTATCATAATTCTTGGAGATATCAGTAATCACATATGTGATGCTTTTCACACCCAGCACTCTTAGTTCCTTGAGCTCCTTCTTTATACATAAGAAAAACCTCTTCACTGTTTCTCAGCAGAGCCCTTGATCGTGTCACTACCGAAAGCTAGAGCCTTATTCTACTCACATTTTAGGCACTCCAATAACAATAACCTCCTATAATTCCAGCTCTATCCTTCTTGGCGTATGTACAACTCCTACAATTTTTTGACCACAGACTAATATACAATTGATCCCATAAGTTTTTGTTGCTCTTCTGACCTTCATGTCTTCCTTGCACACGTTGAATCCTGTCACGTATTAGCATTAGCTTGTACACACCTTCAACTCCCTTGTTCCTTTCATTTTCTTTCTTGTGCTTGCTCTAACCATGGTGAAATTCAGCTCTTTACCCATTTCATACTTGTCCTGGCAGCTGAAAATTTCAGGAAACACACACACACACACACACACACCCACTCACTCCCCAAGGTTGGACTTACATTAAATTCAAAATCACTAACCCTAAGCAAGCTTTGAATACTATTCAGCCCAACAACACTACTAAATCTCCCCTGTTCATTCATTCCCCCATTTTAATAAATAACTATTTCATTTCATCTCATCTTTTCTAAAACTTCCAGTATCTTCTTTTCATTCTCCCTCTTCAGATGATGACTTTGCTTTGTAACTATATTTCCACAGGGGAAGAAAAGATTTCAAAAGTTCCTGCCATCACACTAGCCCAACCAATTGCATCTGACTCATTCCTATGCTTTCCTTCCAGCTCCCATTGATGAGCTATCAATGCTCCTCTTAAGGACAAAGCCTGTACTTATCTGTTAGATCCCATCACCTCTTAAAATTAAAAACACCATTCAAGCAATTCTCCACTCTCTGCCTAATCATTAAGTGTTCTCTTTTTCCTGGATGTTCTCCATTAGCATAAAATGTAATAACATTTCTTCCATTAATAAAGTAAGCGGCCCTACTTCCCCCTCCAGCTCCTGCCCCATTATTGTCCATCCCTCTATACCAAACTCTTTGAAGAGTTCTCCATAAATACTGTTTATAATTCCCATTTTCTCTTAAATGCACTATACTCAGACCTTTGCTCCTTTGAACAGCACTCATACCAAAGTTATCAGTAAACTTCATGTTGCTAAATCCAGTAGGTTTCACCTCACTTAATCTATTACAGAAGTTGACACTGTAAGCCATTAACCTCCTACTTGAGACGTAAGCATTATGATGGCAAGGATTTGTGTGTTTTGTTCACAGCTGTATACCTAGTACCAAGAACAATTTCTAGTGCAGAGTACTCAGCAAATATTTGTTGAATGAATAATTTTCTTTCCAGTGAGTATTTAACTGTCATTTGTTTCCACTTTCTGAGTGGCTACTACCAATATTTTGAGCCTATTCCTTTCCAATATGTTATTTCTAATATACTATGAAACAGATAAATGGATAATAGTGTTAAAATCTTGAGGAAAAAGACATATGTAGTCACTAAGTTAATGGCTGGAGGACTCTACAGTAATTAAAACATAAGAGCCTGAATGAATTCATGTTTAACTAGAAATTTTTTTTCTCTTTGATTTTGGTTTCTTGATTTTTTACAATGTGGTTAATTTTACTAGATAAGAGCACTTGGGATAAGTGAACTATAACAATAATTAGTATTAATAATTTTTCAAGATTAATATATAAGGCCCTTGAGTGGTTTTTTTTTTTCCAATGGGATGTTGACGTGATTGACAGAAAGATGCCAAGAGGTACAACGTTTTGATGTACAGTTTCATTAATCTTAAGGAACAAAGGAGATTTACTGAGGAGTTAATGAAGCTTAAACTTCAGGACCCCATACTTGCACAGGCCCCTTCTAAGGCCCTGGGAGGTGCAAGCACTGCATTCACACGGTCATGTTTTTGTATAAAATGCAAAAACAATCTATTTTAACCACAAGTTGAACAGATCATTGTTACTTTCCTCTCCAACAAGACTAAGCCCTAAAATGTGTGCAGCCTGGGCAAGAATACAAATGGTGGTCCCATCCTGCAGCCAAACCCCAAGTCTACTCCAGACTCTATCTAGCAGGTCAAGGGTCCTCAGCTTGCACGTCACCCCAACCCACACATTTGAGCTCCATCTACACTCTCCCTACCTCCAGCCCTGAAAACATCACCTCCCCCACCAAGGCCTTGGGACTCATATAACTGGAGTGCTGAAAAAGAAGATGCCCCTGGGGGAAATTCATGCCTTAGAAGCAGGCTTGAGGCTCTGTGGAGCAGGGAGTTCCAGGGTTCCAAGTATCTGGACCACAGTTATAAGGGATAAAGGGGATAAGAGCGGGGTTCAGCACAGGCTTGGGGAGGACAACCATTTTCATGGTCCATCAGACTCCTTGCCCCAAATCTAAGAGCAACTCTGAGGTCACTAACTCTGACCTCCTCCCTATCACAATTCCCCTCAAATGAGATGACACTGGAATGGCCACAGGAATCTAACAGATGGTTGATGTGGGGATAAAATTTCTTTTTTATTTAGTGGAATATGTATCTATACAGCTTGCAGTCACTTCCAGGTATAGTTTAATTGGTACTGACAATTCTGGTATAGAAATTGTGTTTAGGAACCCTCCCTCTGCTCCCTATACTGACTCACTCATTGAGGTGACACAAAGGGCAGGGCCGGGGGTCACATCACAAAGTGATGCTCTCGAACCTGGAGCTGGAATATGTGAGAAACAGGCGAGAAACAAGGTTTGAGAAATACACAGACAGAAGCTAGTGGATAAGAAACAAAGTTTGAAATGACATAGCCAGAACAGTATATTTGCAGGAAGGTCTTCTAAATCTTATGCTGCATATGTGAAAGAACTTGATAGAGGTTTTCCCAAATTTGAAAAAAAAAAATCCTTAAAAAAATGTACATGGGTTCATCAATAACAAGTCATAAAGCCAAAATAAACTTTTTTTAAATTATCAATAATAAAGTCAATCAACCATGTTACAGGAAAAATTAACCTTCTATTCTCTCTATAGAAACTACTTTAAAATCATTGCCACACAAAGAGGTGATCAGAGAACGTATAGCCAAACACATAGGGGGAAAAGGTGGTAAAGGTGTTATTTCTCTGAGATTTGTGATGCTTGTAGTATTTATCAGCTTTTAAAATATATTTACCATAATTTATCTAATTAGATACTTTTATATCCATAATCTTACATTATTTTTCTTAAAAAAGAGGTCCCAATATTATATAAACTTCGGGCCCCATAAAACTTGGATCCACCCTGGCCAAGAATAAGGAATTCTATCAGTTTGAAGGTGAATATTCAAAGTAGAAGACAGTACAATGTACTCTCAGACTAGTAAGGCCCTTCCCAAGACTCCAAAGGTCCTCTGGAAGAAGCACAGCTGTTCTAGATGCCACCTGCACAGAAAGAGGATTCCACCAGCCATGAGAAGCTCATCTTGACCATTTTCCTGGGAAGAAGGCTACATGTCCTTTTCCTTCCACACTCTTCACCAACTCTTTTGGAAACTCTGGCTACAGGCCTGTCTGCTCACCAGATCCTAATAACAGGTGCAAATCGACACTCACACAGCCCACACCCAAACACACTTTGCTCTATTTTTATTGCAAAACTTGATGAATAGAGCTCAGTTTTCAGAAGTAACTCTCAGCATGTCCAGACTTTAGGTCAGTCTGAGGACCACGCTTGTGTTCTCCCTCCAAAGAATTCCATTTAAATGATGGAAAGGATGCTGTTTCCAGAGCAAGACTTTTTAAAATATTAAATATTTTAAGGCACTTTCTAAATACTACTTTTGACCCCACTTTCCACACGGAAATATAATGAACAAGAATGAGATTTGGCCTGGGTCTAGATATTAGATTAAAACAGAAAGCAGATACTTTCAAAGTCAATTGCTGCTTGCAAACCATCCAGTAGATTACAGCACTGTGGCAATGCTCATCTGTATTGCATGTTAATGTGGCTAGATTCTAGAATCAGCATGTAATAAATGCTGGTGCGCCTTGCCTGTATATTTCATAGGTAAATGGGTAAGTCCCCATGTCACACATGTGAACCACCAGAAGAGGTTAAGTCGAGAGAGCTAAGGAGAGTAGAAACTTTTCTTTTTCTTTACAAACTTACAGCACATTGGGTAAATGAAACAGCTCTGAAATTGTTGCCGCCCTCTCAAGCTTTTTTTTTCATACCAAATCAGACAAGACTTGTAGCCATTATTAAATGTGTGTGGTGTTGCTAGTTAGAAGCCAGAGAGGTATTCTGCCCTACTTTTCTCAGTGTCTGATATTGAAGCTATCACTGTAACTGACAAGAGCCCTGTACTCCCTTGCCAGGAGGCAAAACCAGTCTGGGGAGCAGCGCTCACTGACTGCATATTCTTTCCTTGGAGCTGTGACAAGAGCTGATCTGTGCTGCCAAGTCCAGTTACACAGACCAGCACTGCCCCCTTGTTTCTCATAGAAGGCTAGAAGCCCTGACTCCTTATGAGAGTGCCAAAATAAATCTGCGGTGTTCAATACGGACGAGCACACGTTTATACATTTTATTCTAACAGCCCAGTCGAGTCATATCTTAGCGTGTGTCTAGTAAATCATTATTTATGGAGTGAATAAAGCCTTCCTGGAAAAAATACATGCCAATGCTGCCAAGATAATCATCTGAAAACAGTTACGAAAATTAAATAACTTTGACTGTCCTTTTAGTCTAGCCTTTCAAGACAGACTATAATTTTACTGCCTTTTCTCCCTTTTTATCAAGCCTATACCCTTGAAGCTAAATTAACATATTTTCTTCGCTGATTCAACTAAGACTATCAAAAGATCCAAGTGAGGATAACGGGCCGTGCACCTGAGGGTTACTTTACCTTTAATGTTAAAATGTCACCTGCTAATAACGACAGAGACAAAAGGTACAATAAGGCATTCATTATTTTATGAGTTTCTTACCTAACAAGATTACTATATAAACTTTGTTGCTTAGAAGCTATTTTAATGCATTCCCAATATAAATCAATAAACCAGAAATTCAATGAAAATTACCACAGATCTCTCTTATGTTATAGATTTTTTTGATTCTTTATATGTAACATTACATTGAAATTGTCATTATTCTTTGATATCAAGGTAAAAACCACTTCAACCAATATCTCGTTTCACATAAAGGCTCACTTTCCAGTTATTAAGATTCCCTTGCATATATGCAAAGACATCTAGTATTCTAATTTGATATGTTTGGCCCACTGTAACAAGGTATAGGATACAGTAGCATGAATATGTATAATTTTAAAGTTTAATGTATCCTTAGGGGCACTCCCTTTTTTCAGATAAGGAGACTAGAGCTGAAAGAAGTTCCATGACTTACCCAAGGTCAGAGAGTTCTGTAACCACAGGTCAGAGCTAGAATGAAGTTTCTCCAACTCTTGGTCCCCGTGTTCTTCCTCCGTTACAACTCAACACGCACAGCAACCTTAAGATCAGCGACCTTAAGAAAGAAAGATTGACATCAAAATATAAAAAAGTCTTGATTTGAAAAATTACAGGCATGTTATTTACCTATTTAGCATTAGATTAAAATGTGAGCAAAGTAATCAAACAAAATTGTATTAGTAATTACTTTTACTTTTTAGTGAATGGGGTTTAAGTTTGGGAAGACTTAAGAGAGACACGTGTCGGTGCCAGAAATTAAAGCTATAGTGAAAGAACTACTGTTAAATTGTTGCTTTAAAAATGTAATGAAAGGCTTCCAGGAAGATGGCGGAAGAGTAAGATGCAGAGATCACCTTCCTCCCCAAAGATACACCAGAAATACATTTACACGTGGAACAGCTCCTACAGAACACCTACTGAACGCTGGCAGAAGACCTCAGACCTCTCAAAAGGCAAGAAACCCCCCACGTACCTGGGTAGGGAAAAAGAAAAAATAAACAGAGACAAAAGGATAGGGACGGGACCTGCACCAGTGGGAGGGAGCTGTGAAGGAGGAAAGGTTTCCACATACTAGGAAGCCCCTTCACAGGTGGAGACTGTGGGTGGGGGAGGGGGAAGCTTCGGAGCCACGGAGGAGAGCACAGCAACAGGGGTGCGGGGGGCAAAGCGGGGAGATTCCCGCACAGAGGACTGGTGCCGACCGGCACTCACCAGCCCGAGAGGCTTGTCTGATCCCCCGCCGGGGCGGGCGGGGCTGGGCGCTGAGGATCCAGCTTCCCTCTGAGCGCAGGGAGAGGACTGGGGATGGTGGTGTGAACAGCCTGCAGGGGGTTAGTGCGCCACGGCTGGCCAGGAGGGAGTCCGGGGAAAAGTCTGGACCTGCCGAAGAGGCAAGAGAATTTTTCTTCCCTCTTTGTTTCCTGGTGCGCCAGGAAAGGGGATTAAGAACGCTGCTTAAAGGAGCTCCAGAGATGGGCGCGAGCCGCGGCTAAAAGCGCGGACCCCAGAGACAGGCATGAGACGCTAAGGCTGCTGCTGCCGCCACCAAGAAGCCTCTGTGCGAGCACAGGTCACTATCCGCACCCCCCCTTCCGGGTAGCCTGTGCAGCCCGCCACTGCCAGGGTCCTGTGATCCAGGGACAACCCCCCCGGGAGAACACACGGCGCGCCTCAGGCTGGTGCGACGTCACACCGCCCTCTGCCGCCACAGGCTCACCCCGCACTCCGTGCCCCTCCCTACCCCCAGCCTGAGTGAGCCAGAGCCCCCGAATCAGCAGCTCCTTGAACCCCGTCCTGTCTGAGCGAAGAACAGACGCCCTCCAGCGACCTACACGCAGAGGCGGGGCCAAATCCAAAGCTGAGCCCCTGGGAGCTGTGAGAACAAAGAAGAGAAAGGGAAATCTCTCCCAGCAGCCTCAGAAGCAGCGGATCAAAGCTCCACAATCAACTTGATGAACCCTGCATCTGTGGAATACATGAATAGACAACAAATCATCCCAAATTAAGGAGGTGGACTTTGAGAGCAAGATGTATTTTTTCCCCTTTTCCTCTTTTTGTGAGTGTGTATGTGTGTGCTTCTGTGTGAGATTTTGTCTGTATAGCTTTGCTTCCACCATTTGTCCAAGGGTTCTATCCGTCCGTTTTTTTCTTAATAATTACTTTTTATTTTAATAACTTTATTTTATTTTACTTTATCTTCGTTCTTTCTTTCCTTCCTTCCCTCCTTTAGACAACAAATCATCCCAAATTGAGGAGGTGGACTTTGAGAGCAAGATTTATGATTTTTTCCCCATTTCCTCTTTTTCTGAGTGTGTATGTATACACTTCTGTGTGAGATTTTGTCTGCATACCTTTGCTTCCACCATTTGTCCTAGGGTTCTATCCGTCTTTTTTTTTTTTCTTTTAATAATTATTTTTTTCTTTTAATAACTTTATTATATTTTATCTTACTTTATTTTATTTTACTTTATCTTCTTTCTTTTTTTCCTTCCTTCCCTCCTTCCTTCCTTCCTTCCTCCCTCCCTCCCTCCTTTCTTTCTTTCTTTCTAATTCTACTAATTCTTTCTTTCTAGTTTTTCTCCCTTTTATTCTGAGCTGTGTGGATGAAAGGCTCTTGGTGCTGCAGCCAGGAGTCAGTGCTGTGCCTCTGAGGTGGGAGAGCCAACTTCAGGACACTGGTCCACAAGAGACCTCCCACCTCCACATAATATCAAATGGCAAAAATCTCCCAGGGATCTCCATCTCAACACCAGCACCCAGCTTCACTCAACGACCAGCAAGCAACAGTGCTGGACATCCTATGCCAAACAACTAGCAAGACAGGAACACAACCCCACCCATTAGCAGAGAGGCTGCCTAAAATCATAATAAGTCCACAGACACCCCAAAACACACCACCAGACGTGGACCTGCCCACCAGAAAGACAAGATCCAGCCTCATCCCCCAGAACACAGGCACTAGTCCCCTCCACCAGGAAGCCTACACAACCCACTGAACCAACCTTAGCCACTGGGGACAGACACCAAAAACAACGGGAACTATGAACCTGCAGCCTGCAAAAAAGAGACCCCAAACACAGTATGATAAGCAAAATGAGAGGACAGAAAAACACACAGCAGATGAAGGAGCAAGGTAAAAACCCACCAGACCTAACAAATGAAGAGGAAATAGGCAGTCTACCTGAAACAGAATTCAGAATAATGATAGGAAAGATGATCCAAAATCTTGGAAACAGAATAGACAAAATGCAAGAAACATTTAACAAGGAACTAGAAGTACTAAAGATGAAACAAACAAAGATGAACAACACAATAAATGAAATTAAAAATACTCTAGTGGGGATCAATAGCAGAATAACTGAGGCAGAAGAACGGATAAGTGACCTGGAAGATAAAATACTGGAAATAACTACTGCAGAGCAGAATAGAGAAAAACGAATGAAAAGAACTGAGGACAGTCTCAGAGACCTCTGGGACAACATTAAACGCACCAACATTCGAATTATAGGGGTTCCAGAAGGAGAAGAGAAAAAGAAAGGGACTCAGAAAATATTTGAAGAGATTATAGTTGAAAACTTCACTAATATGGGAAAGGAAATAGTTAATCAAGTCCAGGAAGCACAGAGAGTCCCATACAGGATAAATCCAAGGAGAAATACGCCAGGACACATATTAATCAAACTGTCAAAAATTAAATACAAAGAAAACATTAAAAGCAGCAAGGGAAAAACAACAAATAACACACAAGGGAATCCCCATAAGGTTAACAGCTGATCTCTCAGCAGAAACTCTGTAAGTCAGAAGGGACTGGCAGGACATATTTAAAGTGATGAAGGAGAAAAACCTGCAACCAAGATTACTCTACCCAGCAAGGATCTCATTCAGATGTGATGGAGAAATTAAAACCTTTACAGACAAGCAAGAGCTGAGAGAGTTCAGCACCACCAAACCAGCTCTACAACAACTGCTGAAGGAACTTTTCTAGGCAAGAAACACAAGAGAAGGAAAAGACCTACAATAATGAACCAAAAAAATCAAGAAAATGGGAATAGAAACATACATATCGATAATTACCTTAAATGTAAATGGACTAAATGCTCCCACCAAAAGACACAGATTGGCTGAATGGATACAAAAACAAGACCCATATATTTGCTGTCTACAAGAGACCCATTTCAGACCTAGAGACACATACAGACTGAAAGTAATGGCATGGAAAAAGATATTTCATGCAAATGGAAACCAAAAGAAAGCTGGAGTAGCAATTCTCATATCAGACAAAATTGACTTTAAAATAAAGACCATTAGAAGAGACAAAGAAGGACACTACCAAATGCTCAAGGGATCGATCCAAGAAGAAGATATAACAATTGTAAATATTTATGCACCCAACATAGGAGCACCTCAATACATAAGGCAAATACTAACAGCCATAAAAGGGGAAATCAACAGTAACACATTCATAGTAGGGGACTTTAACACCTCACTTTCACCAATGGACAGATCATCCAAAATGAAAATAAATAAGGAAACACAAGCTTTAAATCATACATTAAACACAATGGACTTCATTGATATTTATAGGACATTCCATCCAAAAACAACAGAATACACATTTTTCTCTAGTGCTCATGAAACATTGTCCAGGATAGATCATATCTTGGGTCACAAATCAAGCCTTGGTAAATTTAAGAAAATTGAAATCGTATCAAGTATCTTTTCCGACCACAACGCTATGAGACTAGATATCAATTACAGGAAAAGCTCTGTAAAAAATACAAACACATGGAGGCTAAACAATACACTACTTAATAACCAAGAGATCACTGAAGAAATCAAAGACAAAATGAAAAACACCTAGAAACAATGAAAACACGACGACCCAAAACCTATGGGATGCAGCAAAAGCAGTTCTAAGAGGGAAGTTTATAGCAATACAACCCTACCTTAAGAAACAGGAAACATCTCAAATAAACAACCTACCCTTGCACCTAAAGCAATTAGAGAAAGAAGAACAAAAAAACCCCAAAGTTAGCAGACGGAGAGAAATCATAAAAATCAGATCAGAAATAAATGAAAAAGAAATGAAGGAAACGATAGCAAAGATCAATAAAACTAAGAGCTGGTTCTTTGAGAAGATAAACAAAATAGATAAACCACTAGCCAGACTCATCAAGAAAAAAAGGGAGACGACTGAAATCAATAGAATTAGAAATGAAAAAGGAGAAGTAACAACTGACACTGCAGAAATAAAAAAAATCATGAGAGATCACTACAAGCAACTCTATGCCAATAAAATGGACAATCTGGAAGAAATGGACAAATTCTTAGCAATGCACAACCTGCCAAGACTGAATCAGGAAGAAATAGAAAATATGAACAGACCAATCACAAGCACTGAAATGGAAACTGTGATTAAAAATCTTCCAACAAACAAAAGCCCAGGACCAGATGGCTTCACAGGTGAATTCTATCAAACATTTAGAGAAGAGCTAACACCTATCCTTCTCAAACTCTTCCAAAATATAGCAGAGGGAGGAACACTCCCAAATGCATTCTAGGAGGCCACCGTCACCCTTATACCAGAACCAGACAAAGATGTCAAAAAGAAAGAAAACTACTGGCCAATATCACTGATGAACATAGATGCAAAAATCCTCAACAAAATACTAGCAAACAGAATCCAACAGCACATTAAACGGATCATACACCATGATCAAGTGGGGTTTATTCCAGGAATGCAAGGATTCTTCAATATATGCAAATCAATCAACGTGACACACCATATTAACAAATTGAAGGAGAAAAACCATACGATCATCTCAATAGATGCAGAGAAAGCTTTCAACAAAATTCAGCACCCATTTATGATAAAAACCCTGCAGAAAGTAGGCATAGAGGGAACTTTCCTCAACATAATAAAGGCCATATATGACAAACCCACAGTCCACATCGTCCTCAATGGTGAAAAAATGAAAGCATTTCCACTAAGATCAGGAACAAGACAAGGTTGCCCATTCTCACCACTATTATTCAACATAGTTTTGAAAGTTCTAGCCACAGCAGACAAGAAAAGGAAATAAAAGGAATCCAAATTGGAAAAGAAGAAGTAAAGCTGTCACTGCTTGCAGATAACATGATACTATACATAGAGAATCCTAAAGATGCTACCAGAAAACTACTAGAGCTAATCAATGAATCTGGTAAAGTTGCAGGATACAAAATTAATGCACAGAAACCCCTGGCATTCCTATACACTAATGATGAAAAGTCTGAAAGGGAAATCAAGAAAACACTCCCATTTACCATTGCAACAAAAAGAATAAAGTATCTAGGAATAAACCTACCTAAGGAGACAAAAGACCTGTATGCAGAAAATTATAAGACACTGATGAAAGAAATTAAAGATGATACAAATAGATGGAGAGATATACCATGTTCTTGGATTGGAAGAATCAACATTGTGAAAATGACTCTACTACCCAAAGCAATCTACAGATCCAATGCAATCCCTATCAAACTACCAATGGCATTTTTCACAGAAGTAGAACAAAAAATTTCACAATTTGTATGGAAACACAAAAGACCCCGAATAGCCAAAGCAATCTTGAGAATGAAAAACGGAGCTGGAGGAGTGAGGCTCCCTGACTTCAGACTATACTACAAAGCTTCAGTAATCAAGACAGTATGGTACTGGCACAAAAACAGAAAGAGAGATCAATGGAACAGGATAGAAAGCCCAGAGATAAACCCATGCACATATGGTCACCTTATCTTTGATAAAGGAGGCAGGAATGTACAGTGGAGAAAGGACAGCCTCTTCAATATGTGGTGCTGGGAAAACTGGACAGCTACATGTAAAAGTATGAGATTATATCACTCCCTACCACTATACACAAAAATAAGCTCAAAATGGGTTAAAGACCTAAATGTAAGGCCAGAAACTATCAAACTCTTAGAGGAAAACATAGGCAGAACACTCTATGACATAAATCACAGCAAGATCCTTTTTTACCCACCTCCTAGAAAAATGGAAATAAAAACAAAAATAAACAAACGGGACCTAATGAAACTTCAAAGTTTTTGCACAGCAAAGGAAACCATAAACAAGGCCAAAAGACAACCCTCAGAATGGGAGAAAATAGTTGCAAATGAAGCAACTGACAAAGGATTAATCTCCAAAATTTATAAGCAGCTCATGCAGCTTAATAACAAAAAAACAAACAACCCAATCCAAAAATGGGCAGAAGACCTAAATAGACATTTCTCCAAAGAAGATATACAGACTGCCAACAAACACATGAAAGAATGCTCAACATCACTAATCATTAGAGAAATGCAAATCAAATCTACAATGAGATATCATCTCACCCCGGTCAGAATGGCCATCATCAAAAATCTAGAAACAATAAATGCTGGAGAGGGTGTGGAGAAAAGGGAACCCTCTTGCACTGTTGGTGGGAATGTAAATTGATACAGCCACTGTGGAGAACAGGATGGAGGTTCCTTAAGAAACTACAAATAGAACTACCATATGACCCAGCAATCCCACTACTGGGCATATACCCTGAGAAAACCATAATTCAATAAAAGTCATGTACCAAAATGTTCATTGCAGCTCTATTTACAATAGCCCGGAGATGGAAACAACCTGAGTGTCCATCATCGGATGAATGGATAAAGAAGATGTGGCACATAAATACAATGGAATATTACTCAGCCATAAAAAGAAATGAAATTGAGCCATTTGTAATGAGGTGGATAGACCTAGAGTCTGTCATACAGAGTGAGATAAGTCCGAAAGAGAGAGACAAATACCGTATGCTAACACATATATATGGAATTTAAGAAAAAAATAACGTCATGAAGAACCTAGGGGTAAGACAGGAATAAAAACACAGACCTACTAGAGAATGGACTTGAGGATATGGGGAGGGGGAAGGGTAAGCTGTGACAAAGCGAGAGAGAGGCATGGACATATATACACTACCAAACGTAAGGTAGATAGCTAGTGGGAAGCAGCCGCATAGCACAGAGAGATCAGCTTTGTGACCGCCTGGAGGGGTGGGATAGGGAGGGAGACGCAAGAGGGAAGAGATATGAGAACATATGTATATATATATAACTGATTCATTTTGTTGTAATGCAGAAACTAACACACCATTGTAAAGCAAATTATACTCCAATAAAGATGTTATTTTTTTTTAAATGTAGAGGGAAAAAACTATTACAAGTGATTTATTAAAAACAAGTATATCATGTTTAACTCATCGCCAGTTAAAATGATTAGTATCTCAAAATTACTGATATCTTACTATTGATTTTTTCTCTATATTGCAGCTATATGTGATAAATATGGTGTGGTAAATAGTATGTGAGAATACAGAACTTCTCTTTTTAAAGTACTGTCTGCAATAAATAAGTTAAAATACTCTGTGCATGAAGGTAATACTGATTTCTTAATTTGCTTATATTAAATTTAGCCCAAGAGGGTAATCTAAGAAATTCAACTACTCAGTAAAGTTTGCTTCCTCATTTGAATAATTCATCTTTCTATCTAGCTGCAGTATCTGGCAGCTTCCCAGTCTCCTGTCCTCATGTTAATCATTATGCAAAGGTATTTACCTTAAAAACTTTTCATCTCATTAGGCTGCAAAAAATAATGTCTACATTTACAAAGGAAAGTTTTGCTAGCAGCATACAGTTGGTGCTTTTTTTAAAAAGCAGAGTTTTCAATATAAGACAACTTAAGGTTACACAAAAGTCATTATAAAAATCAATATAAATGTTAAAACATTACCATATCTATTAAGTAATCCTAAAAATAATCATTTTATTCAATAAACAATAACCTTGGTATGTCAAATTATTTTTAAAAAGTTCAACTTACATACTGTAATAAAGATTCCAATTTGAAAAATATTGGTTCAAAACTAAACCCCTGTTTTTCTGCCCTGCTTCTGCTAATCTACTTTGTCTCCAGTCTTCCGCACTTCCCTAAATGCAACCACAAAACATCCATGTGTTCATAGCTAGGAACCACCGGGGTTCCCTTCACTTTCCCACAGTCCACCAGCAAATGTTATCAGTTATCCAAAACAGACATAAACCCTCATCTATGCTCCCATTATTTTAAAAATAGCTTCACAATATACTTCTGGCTTTTGTTCTTGATCCTCTGCAGTCTGCTTTCCACATAGCAGCAGGAGTGATTCTTTGAAATGTTTCTTGAATCCTGTATGCATCTGACTAAAAACCCTCAAAGGTTTTTCTTTTTTTTAATTGCATTTGGGAAAAAAAAAATTTACAAAGAATTGCCATGGCCCTGTCATTACAGACATCTGCAATCTTGTTGACCTCTTCCTTACTCCTGTTAAGCCCATTTCCTCTTAGGCTTCCTAACATTTGCACATGTGGTTTTCTCTATCAGGGATGCCCTTCCTTCTTTTCTCTTCATGGCACGTTCTGCTCATTGGTCATAACTCAGCTGAAACTTCTTCTCAGAAAGACTTTCCCTTTCATCTCTATCTAAAATGGGTTCTGTGTATCCCACCCTCCCCAAGCCCATATGTTGCACTTCCAGATCCAGTTGTTTAAGTCACCAACCTGTCACCATCTATATTTCTTTGATTTGGTTGCTAACTGCTTATGGTTTAGCCTTTCTCCCCGCCCTAAATATAACCTACTGGAGTGAAGAAACCATATCTCCAGTAGTTCACTAAAGTAACTCCAGTGTTTAGCAAATTTAAATTAACGACTAATTGGTAACGATGTGGGTAAAGTATTAAAACTCTCATAGTTTTTGATAATTTTCATGCTTATAAAAATAAAAACAAAGAGATCTTAAGCATTTTCAAGTTAAAGAAAGACAGTGTTCATATGGGTAAAGAATCCTAAGACTAAGCAGAACACATCTAAGTATGTGTTTTGATGACTGCACATTCCCTGATGACTATTGGGGGTATTTTTATTGGAACCTTCCCAAGGCATTTGAAGTTAACAGAGAATTCAAGTGAAGTTTTGTTTTGTTTTGTTTTTTTACGTACTACATATCTTTGTCTATTTAACTACAGAAGAAATTCTTCATGGACCTGTGTTCTGGAGAATAGCAATTTCAAGATCAAATAATATCCAGTCATAACTGGCAGGTTATTCATAAATTGTGATGGATTTTTGCTGATAATGATGAGCACCCCTTGTAACTTGCACTCATTGGTGATACAGCTGGCAAGAGTTAGAGAACTATCTCAGGCTCTGGAGCAGAGGTTTTCCTCAGTGTGAAGCTAATTAAGCCACACATGGACCCTAACCCCTGAACTTGCCCTCATTAGCATCATACTATACCCAATGAAGCCAACTAGCTCGACAGACTGAAGGCCAAAATACTCCTACTGACATTCCACCTCTCATTTTCAGTCAGAGAGGAATCAGCTTATAATATTTACCAGAAAGCCTGGTGATAAATTCCACAACTTCATTTAAAAGATATTTCAAATGGGATGTCAAGGTAACAGTTCAAAAACCTTTAGACTTTGTAGGTAAGGTCTGTTTATTGTTCTCTGGATTATACCATTTTCCCAAATAACCCGTGCTTCAGATTTGGAAAACTTATGATGCAAGCACAGAAGGCTTCACTTAGCATATGAAATATTTTCCTAGAAAGTGAATAATCACAAACTTTTGTGTATATATGTACATACGTATGTATGTTGTTTGTATGTATGCATATGAAACAGCAATTACAGAACACTGTTAATGTATATTTTCCCCAAACTCTGAATGCCATCATATTCACCAAGGCAACAAGTTGAAAGAGTATCATATTGATTTCTTTCAATAAATGGACATTCTACTTTGAGTTTGGAGTGTTCTGAAACCTGCATTGTTCACTCCACTTGCACTCTTTCTGTTAGGTATTTTGTGTTCTAGTGAAAAATTTTAATCTTTGATGATTGGCCAAAGTAGTATAAGTGATAGTACTGAACCTATCACAAAGAAAAACAATGGAAGAATGTATCAGGCTGATGTTAACTTTTTCAATAGATCAAGGAACTAACACAAGAAATACGAGAGAGATCACAGATATAAAGAACAAACTAGTGGTTACCAGTGGGGAGAGGGAAGGGGAAAGGACAAAATAGGGGTAGAGGACTAGGAAGTACAAAATATTAGGTATAAAATAAGCTACAAAGATATATTGTACAACACAGAGAATATAGGAAATATTTTATAATAACTATAAATGGAATATAACCTTTAAAAATTGTGAATCACTATATTGTATACCTATAACTTATATAATATTGTATATCAACTATACTTCAATTAAAAATATATATATAAAAAGAGACCACAAATAACAAATGCTGGTGAGGATGTGGAAGAAAGGAACCCTAACATCATTGGTTGGAATGTAAAATTGGTGCAGCCCCTATGGAAAACAGCATGAAGCTTCCTCTAAAAACTAAAAACAGAACTACCATATGATGCATCAATTTCACTCCTTAGTATATATCCAAAGAAAATGAAAACACTAACTTAAAAAGATACATGCACCCCAATGTTCATAGCAGCATTATTCACAATAACTAAGATATGGAAGCAACCTAAGTGTCCATTAACAGATGAATCAATAAAGACGATGTGGTATATATATATATAATGGAATATTACTCAGCCATACAGAAGAGTGAAATTCTGCCATTTGCAACGAGGGTGGACCTAGAGAGTGTTATGCTTAGTGAAATAAGTCAGACAGAGAAAGACAAATACTTGTTATCACTTATATATGGAATCTAAAATTAAAACGAATGTATATGACAAATTTGAAACAAACTTACAGATACAGAGAACACACCAGTGACTACCAGTGGGGAGAGGGAAGGGGGGAAGAGCAAGATAAGGGTATGGGATTAAGAGATACAAACTACTATGTATAAAATAGAAAAGCAGCAAAGATATATTGTATAGCCTAGGAAAATATAGCCATTATTTTGTAATAACTTTAAATGGTGTATAATCTATATAAATACTAAATCCTATGTTGTAAATCTGAAACTAATATAATATTATAAAAAACTACACTTCAATAAAAAATAATAAACAATAAATAAGCTACAAGTGGTACTTTCCAGAAGCTCTGCATACATTGCATTTATTTAGTAGAGAAAATGGTAATTTTCAGCTTTGCCCTTACAAGGTGTTCTTTTTTTTTTTAAGGTGACATTATAAATATCTGGGACAGCATAAACATTATAGAAGAAGGGCCCTCTGCTATCTGATTGAGCAGGTAGTGATCCTAATTAACTTATAGTTTTATAAATGAACAAACTGCTTTCGACAAGGAGTTTATTCTATCCTAATTTCTTGAATGGTAAATCATAGAAAGATTCAAGTTAATTCAGATTAAGTGTGTTAACAGGATATAGCTTTTATATTTTGCAGTTTAACTGCACCTTTTAATACTTTAAATGGATTAAAGGTATAGCCCTTATGAAGATATTTGCCGTAATTTTATTAAAAGACTTTCGCTTATGGTTGTTGCTATACTGGTGTATGAAACTTATACAATTAAACTCCAGTGTGGTACTCAAAAAGATATATATTTTATATATATATATATATATATATATATATAAAACATATAATATATATATTTATTGATAAGAAACTGAACTTCCTCTTCCCCCTAAAACTGGAAACAAGTCAAGATTATCCAGTCTAATCATTTCTATCCAGCATTGTACTGGAAGCACAAGCCAGTGTAATAATGCAAAAAATAAATAAATAAATTTATCCCGAGTCAAAGGAAAAATGAAAACGTTATTCAGAGATGACATAATTTTATACACGGAATACTAAGAAATCTTAAAAATCTGCTAGAACTAATAAGTAAATTTAACAAGGTTGAATTATAAAAGGTCAACAAATAAAAATAAGCTGTATTTCTATATATCATAAAGACAATTTAAAATGAAACTTAAAATCAATAGAATCAAAAACATAAAAAAAACTAGGGATACATTTAGTAAAAATGTGTAAAACTACTGCCCTAACAATGATAAAACATTGCTGAGAGAAACTGATGAAGACCTTAATTAAATGAAGAGATATATCCCTTGTTTATGAAACAGAAGACTCAATATTATTAACATAACCATTATCCTCAAACTAATAAGTAGACTCAATGCTGTCCAATAAAATGCCCAGTAGACTTGTTTTTAGATATTGACAAATTGAATTTTAAATTTATATGGCAATGAAGAAGCCCCACAGTAGCAAAAATAATCTTGAAATATAACAAAGTTGGAAGATTTACAATACTTGACTTAAAGACTTAACAATTGACCACATCAATCAAGACAGTATAATGCTGACATAGGACAAAGATTTTAGTAGAAAAGAAGTAACCACATGCCTACATGGTCTTTTCAACATACACTGAAGTAGCTTAATGGGGAAAGAAAAATCTTTTTAATAAATATCAACAGAACTATATAAACTGGAGAAAGATAAACCTGGGCCTATAACTCATACCCTGTACAAAAATTAGTTCAATATGGACTGTAGCCCTCAATATAAAGCTAAAACTATAGAACTCCTTTAAAAGTACTTAGAAGAATATTTTCATGACCTGGAGGTAAGCAAGGACTTCTTAGAAGCAAGAAAGCAATAACAATAAAGGAAAATATTGATAAATCAGACTTTCAGAAATGCAACAGTTCCTCTTCAAAAGACATCATTAAAAACAAAATTGGTAAGCAACAGGCTAGGAAGAAAATTTGTAACACATACTTCTGACAAAGGATTTGTATCCAGAATATATAAAGAAATTTTATAACTCAATAATAAAAAGGCAAACAACTTAATTTAAAATGAGTAAAAGATATAAGCAGACACTTCACAAAAGAGTATGTACAAATGGCCAATGAACTCATTAAAAAATGTTCAACATAATTAGAGATCAAGGGAATGTTTTAAAGAAACAAACCTCTAATGAAGTACCACTACACACCCACCAGAATGGATAAAATTATAGACCAACAGCACCATCACATTTTAGAGAAAATGTAGAACTTTCATGCATTGTTGATAGGGGTGTAAAATGATACAAACACTTTAGAAAATGATTTGGAAATTACTTATAAAGTTAAACATACATTTAACCTATGATCCAGCAATTCAGTTCTTATTTCCCAAGAACTGTCCATGAAACAACTTGTACAAGAATGTTCGTGTAGGGTTATTTATAATAGTAAAAAGAAGCAATCCAAATATCTACCAACAATGAATAATATATTCATATCATAGCACACTACTAAGCTATAAAGAGGAATAAACTACTGATATAAGAAACAACATGAATGAATCTCAAAAAAATTATACTTAGTGAAAGAAGTTAAATCTTTCAACTTAAAATCCATCAGAAGCTTCCAGTCGCCTATGGGATAAAGTGAAAACTGCTTTTCATAACAGGCAAAGGCCTCCATTATCAGGTTCCAGCTTTATCTATCTCCACTTCTCTTAGCACTCCTGAGGTTTCAGCAATACTATATATATTTCAGGAGTTTGTAAACCCTTCTGTAAAGATAGTAAATATTTTAGACATTTCAGGCTGTATGATCTCTATCACAAATACTCAACTCTGCCACTAAAGTGCACAAGGTGCCATTGACAATAAGTAAAAGATAATGTGTCTTTCAATAAAACTTTATTTACAAAAACAGGCAACTGTCTGCATTTGGCCAACAACCCATAGTTTGTGACTCTTGCTATAGTACTAACTGATCCCTTGACATAACACCAAGCTATACTCTACTCAAAAGAGTGCCTGCTATATGATTCCATGTTAGAATAGACAAAACTAATCCACAGTAAATAACACCAAGACAATCGTTGCTTTTGGGGGTTGTTCAAGGGACTGTCTGGGAAAGGGCACAGAGGAATCTTCTTGGATGGTGGAAACTTTATGTCTGATAGGCATGTGGGTACATGGGTGTTAACATTTTTCAAAGCTCAGTAAAAAAAAAAAAAATCAAAACTGAAAACTGTCACATATAAAAATTGATGCAGATACTAATATCTAGTGTTTATAATTAGTGTTCTATGTATTATGTAACTACAGTCTGTCATAAAGAGTTTAATTAAATTCCCTTTAAAAGAACTCAAGAATTCTCCTCAGATTTATATAGTAATAAAAATGTTATACAGCAATGAAAACTTATTTTGAACAAATTTCAATACTAAGAATATTACGTTACACAATATAATTTTGTCCCTGTTGTGTAAGCCAAGCAGATTTCCATGACTGTAAATCATTATACAGAATTTCCAGGGAGATGCAACTTTTCACTACTAGAAACGAGGAATTAAATGGAAAAGCTGAATGAAACTAAACAGAGTAAGATTGCCATCAGATTTAAATATATCTTTTAAATGCTCTACATATATTTATATGTGTATATGAATATATATGTATGTGTGTATGTGTGTGTGTGTGTGTGTGTATGGAAATATAGTGTGTTCCTTAATGGCTTGAGCTTTGAGGCTTGCGTTTCAGTGGGGCTCCACCACTTACTAGCTGCGTGACTGTGGGTAAGTCATTTAATCTTTTGGTTTCTGAGTTCCTCTTCTATAAAATGTAATAATAATAATATGTAATGAAGAGAGTTTTGTGAGGAATCTGTGAGACAATACAAGGAAAAATTGTTCTAAAGTATTTAGAGCAATACTTTAGACATATTGTGGGCTCAATAAAAGTTAGCTGTATTGTTATTATTTTTTCAAATATGTCCATAAAGATACAGATATTGATACAGGAGTGAATATGAATATAGATATAAAAAAGCACTAAACATTTTAACAATGGTTTTCCCTGGGCAGTGGGATTATGTACAATTGTATAAACACTTTATGCTTTCTACATTTCTTCAATAAATATTTTTGTAATCAAAAAGAATTTAAATCTGGAAAAAAAATTTTTTAAATGTTATCTCCCAAACTCCCAGGCAAACATTCCAGTGCCCTCCAAGGTAGTCCAGCCGTCCTTAAGATATGCAGACACCATCCTAAGTGAATTCTGTGCTATAACTGAAAATATCTCCTCAATAATTAAAGCATTAGCCAGTTGGCCTTTTCCATAAAATCATAACAGAAATGGCTGATCACCACATTATGTAGGAAATTCTGTATCCCATGGCTGGTGATTAATAGAATGGCATATTCCATTGACATTGTCATACTAAGCAACAGTGTTCTCTCCATGCAGCCATAGAAGTGGGTACGCTGTTCTGAGCCAATCTAAGGTGATTACCACGGAACAGCACTCATTTTACTAACAGCAAGGCATATTATCCTTCATGCATGGTGTAGCATCCAAGTTTAATAAGATTCTGAAAGTGAAACTGAGGACATTTGGGAAAAGGACCCTAAATCCTGCGGAAAGTATTTTGTCACCTCTTGTTTATCACTTGTGTGTCAAACAGCCATCTCGATTACACTAACGACTCAATTTAATAGAAGGACAAGTGGATAGACCATAACAGAAAGAAGGCAATGTTGGTATTACAGACTTGAAAGTTTGATTAAAGGAGTAGAAAAATCATCTCTCTTGTGCTATAGACATCCCATTGGCTGGGGGTCAGGGAATAAAATAGAAGACCATTTTATATTAGGAGTATAGATAAGTAAGAAAGTAGCCTTTTAAATTACAATTTTGGGTGAGGCTAACTGAGTATCAAAGACCAGGACTGGCTTTATGTTGAGTATTCTGGGGATTGTGATAGCCGTGCCACACTCCAACCCAGCCCACCCTACTATCAGTGTTCTTTCTAAAAGACAAATCCTTACATTTAAAAAACCCGTCAGGGCTTCCCTGGTGGCACAGTGGTTGACAGTACGCCTGCCAATGCAGGGGACACGGGTTTGTGCCCCAGTCCGGGAAGATCCCACATGCCGCAGAGCGGCTGGGCCCGTGAGCCATGGTCGCTGAGCCTGCGCGTCCGGAGCCTGTGCTCTGCAACGGGAGAGGCCACAACAGTGAGAGGCCCGCGTACCGCAAAAAAAAAAGAAAAAAAGAGAAAAGAAACCCGTCAGAAGCTCCATCACCTACAGAATAATGGGAAACTGCTTTACTTAGTAGGCAACGCCTTACATAATCAGGCTCCAGCTTCGTCTACTTCTACTCCTATTGGTACTCCTGAGGCCTCGGCAATGGTACTTGCTGATCTCTTAACACAACACCTTGCTTTTGCATATAGCAATGCCTCTGTATATGTCGTTTTGCCTACATAAAATGTCCCTTTCTCTGAATTATTCCTACTCATCCTTTAAAATTAAGTTTTTTTTTAATTTTCCAAATTCCAAATAGAGTTGATTATACCTCTTCTGGGCTGCCCATACCTTGTACATGGGTACCACATTAACATAGGGATTATTGACACATGCATTTGTTTTCCTAGAGGACTATGTGTTTCAGGACAGCAGGGCAGAGATTGTGTCTTCTTTAATTGAAGTATAGTTTATTTACAATATTGTGTTAGTTTTAGGTGTATATCATGGTGATTCAGTAGTTTTGCAGATTATATATACTCCGTTATAAGTTACTACAAGATAATGGGTATAATTCCCTGTGCTATATATTATATCCTTGTTACTTACTTATTTTACATATCTTAGTTTGTATCTGTTAATCCCATATGTCATATTTGACATATTTTCCTCTGTGAGCAGTCTGACTAATATATCTCAATAGAGATACACATGGTACTCATGTACCAACCAATCAGAAAAGCCCAGAGCCTAGTTAAGCTTTCTAGCTCTCTTTGGTTAATATCAAGTCCCTAGAACAGAATAGCATTTACTAAAGTGTACTACATGCAACCTCAATTCCACAGGGTGTTAATATTTATTATATGAAAAGAGGATTCTGTGACCAAATCAGTAAACAGTAAAATGCTGTCTCTCACCAGGACTCCTCAGAGCCTTTAATACATTACAGATTTTAAAAATTTCATATCTTAATATATGTGGATATATTATACAAGAATTATTGCATATATGACCATGACCCATTTTTTCCAGGGCACCTCTCAATGTACTAGTGGTCTATGAAATACACTTTGAGAAATTCTGCTCTCTCACCCAAAAGAAGGATGTAAGGAATGTGAGATATTTCAAGAGTATCATGGCAGGCCATTCTCAGTAAGACAAGACAGACAAGGGAATCACCACAATTGGTACTGCCCCATCTCACCAAAGTAAAATGTACCCCCCAAATAAGAAAGTTCCATATATGTGAATAGTCAGATGTTATTTTTCTTGATCACATTTAAATTGTTTGCCCAAATGAAAAAAACATGGAAGCAACTGCAGATAAAGCAAATGTCTATATTAGTTAAAACAGAAATAGAAGACTTGGAGTCAGCATTAGGAAGGTGGAGCATGCACTGTCTCATCTAAAATTCTGTCTTAGAATTTCCTGTGGAGTAACTTACATACAAAAAAGATTACACTAAATGTCTTTTGAATTAGAATATAAACAATAACAAAGGTACATCCATGGGTTTTTCATGTGGAATGCTAAATAAATCATATTATACAAATGACGTGTAGACTCTCACCTGCGTGTGAGCATAGATATGGAAATATGACTTTGGGGGTCAATAATCATGATCAGGGAAGGCAAATCATGGAGTGGCACCTATTAAGACAGACTTGAGATCACAGATTGGTTAATACACAATGGTTAATACGCAATGGTTAATACACAAAATTTCAGGCCAATAACTGGTCCAACTCTGTCTATGGATAGAGAATATTCATCTAGTCAATAGAGGCTCAGCAGCAAGACTTTAGTCTGATATAACAGAAACTGGTTAAAATTAAAATAAGCTTCACATCCTAGAAAACTAGAGATTATGTACTGTTGTATAATCAGAGACTCTTTGGCACAATTGATTAGCATGTTTGGCGGTTAAATAAAAAGTTAACAGAGTCCTGAATTTAATTCTATTTTCTGCCTCTTCCTAGCTCTGAGATCTTTGGAAACGTAACTTGTGGGAAACTCACAAGACTATCGAGACAATTAAATGAAATAATGCACATAAATTAACTAGAACCATCTCTATCACTCAAAAGATGTTCAGTAAATATTAGCTATTATCATCATTGACATATTTCCAGGATAGTAGTTAGGGATCAGGATGAAGCAGAAAGCTACTTATATTAAATAACTGGGAACTTATGTTGTAGGAACCTCTTCATCAGAATGGAGGCCAAGAGAAAAACCAGGATACGGTTTAGATATTCAGCAAACAACACTGGACAATGTCCTAGTTCTAATTCACAGCCAAGCATCTCAGGTTTAATGTCAGGCCTCAGTGCTCCTTGTGGCACTGCCATTACCCTGGTCAACCTAGCTAAAGGTGCCAATAATGCTGCACATTCTCTGTCTCTCTATCTCCTTCTCTCTCTCTCTCCTGAAGGTATATTCAGTATATTTAGAGCTTGAATTCATCAACTCGTTTCTTCAGTGAGAGGCATGAGTACAGTGCACGGCATGGAGCTGAACATGACCTGCATCTGAGCCTGCGCTTCACCTTAGCAGCTAGGTCACCTTCAACAGGCCTAGTAATATGTCCATTTTAACTTCTAGGCCTCCTAAGATGAGAGAAATACCTGCCTCAGGCAGGACTTGAGCAGGAACTAGGGCAGAACAGAGGCCATAATTGAGAGATGTCTGAGGATGAAGAAAGTAGAGGCTGGAGGTAGACAAAAAGGAACTAGACTTGCTGTTCTCTTCCTGTTTCACTAAATCTAGCCCTGACCTTTTTTTAAACAACGTTCGGTGTTTGAGCCCCCCTACCAACTTTCCTCGGTTCTCTTTTCCTAATCACACTTCTTACTGATCTTTTGGTAGGTATGGTTCTTCATTGGGCAAAGAGTACACAAGGGTCACCTAAAAAGTCTTTGTAGGTTAATGCTGCCCCTATCGCTACTGAGAGAATCGGAGGTATGTGTTCTTGATTCTGTGGATGGCAGGCCAATGTCAACAGAGAAGGTAACCCAAGCAATTCTGAAACACAGACACAAAGATATGCTCATCTTTGAAAACACTGCTCTCACCTTGATCTTTTGGTCAGACAAGGAAACATAATTACCCAATGCCAGATTTGGGTATATACACATTCACCTGTGCTCATCCACCTGAATGTCATCACTAATCCATGTCTCATATTCTTTTCCTATAAACTTCAGCTCAAAATTGGACAATTAAAAATGGAAACTATAAATTTTAATTATACAAGGTGGACAAAATCTGATATGCAGTTATCTCCCTTAATATACACTATGTAAATGGAAGCAGAATATTTGCCCTTCTCATACTATCTGAAATGCAAACTGTTAGAGCCACTGAATCACCTACAAAGCTTATAATAATTTTAAAAATCAGCTTCTGAATTGTTCTTTCTTTGGTTAGAGTCATTATTTTGACTGGCATACCCTGTAAAAGCTTTGCAAGTAACGCAAAGAGGTTGCTAAGTGGAAAATATTTCAAGAGCTTTGAAAATATAAGCTTGACAGATTCCTAGACTTGAAGCCCTCAGTTTACAAGAAAATTCATTGCTCACACAAGCTGTAGCATTAGAATGCAGTATGTGGCATTAAATCAAAAAAGAGGCAAATACCTACAGCTCTATGCTGAAGTAAATTTAAAAAAACAAAAACAAAAAACTATCACCCAGAGAGGGAAAAAAAATAAGTATCAGGGAAAGAAATGACTACAGAAAGCACCATGGGAATGTTTTAAACTATTATTTTCTGGGCTCTGAATTTGAGCTAGTAAGAGACCATCAGCTTCTTCAAATGGCTTCAACAGATGGCAAATAAAAATTACCAATGAATACACTGGGACCTTGTTTTACAGTTCTGTACATTTGAGACACATTACAAAGAAGTAAAACTGAATACCCTCCATAAATATGATTGTAACAGTTATAAAGGTGACAAGCACGAAGTCGGGCAGAGGGGGAAGACATTATAATTTTTGTGTTTCGCGGTATGTCAGTTTGTGCAACCAGGAAGCTACCATTTCCAGAGGAAATTACAACAGGTGTAGCAGTCAGCAATTCAACACACTCACCTGGCTTTCCCTGGCAATGAGGAAAAGGTTCATTCTAAGTCTTAGAAAAATGTGCAAGGATCGTCACTAGGAGCAACAGTTGAACAAAAGGAAAACAACTGTAGTCTATTTAGGGAAAAAATAGTAATTTTTCAAGGGGATATCTTTATTAGTACTGGTTCTTTGTGCCTGAATTTAACAGTTCTCAAGCCTTTGTCCTGGCCCAGAAAATATAATTCTCACAGAGACACAACTATAACCTCAAACTACTCATTATGGCCTTGGTTGTGAAAGACATAATAAGAACAAATAATTAAAGACTGTTCTCAGAAACATGTTCTCACCAATTTAGTGCCCAGAAAGACTGCGAAAGAGAGGAAGAGGAGAGAGAACAGCAGAACATTCTCAACACTCAAAAGAGCAAATCACCATAACTTGGCTTTGGGCAGTCTATACATACTATTTTTCAGATACTTTTCCATTATAGGTTATTACAAGATATTGAATACAGTTCCCTGTGCTATATAGCAGGTCCTTGTTGCTTATGTATTTTATATATAGTAGTGTGTATCTGTTAATACCAAATTCCCAATTTATCCCTTCCCACCCTTTTCCCTTTGGTAACCATAAGTTTGTTTTCTATGTCTATCAGTCTACTTCTGTTTTGTAAATAAGTTCATTTGTATAATAATTTTTTAAAAACTTTAAATGATACAAATGTACAGTCTTTTAAATTAGAAACATACAGTGGCTAAACCATATATTTCATTGTTACATAACAAACAGCAACAGAACAAGAATGGTATTGGTGAGTATAATTAAGGGAATACAACATGTTTTTAACAAGCTGAAGCCAGAATACATTGTTTCAAGTGTTCCCATAGACTTTTCCAAGGTTCAACATTTTTTAAAAATCTAAATAATAAAGGACAAATAAAATTGTATAATAAAAGAAGGCTTTTTGTCAGTTCTGAGTTAGGTAATTACCTCTCCTCTCATGTTTCCTAAATAGTGCAGCTGCTATATTATTTTGCCGTACACATCCTTGCATGAGCTCTTTTGCTGGTGTATGTATATGCTACGAAGAAAAGACTCAGCGACTAGTGTTTATCCAATAATAGCAGACCCCTATTCACAACCCCAGCAAACATATAATGAATAGAAACAAGTCCAAATTGTGCCAACTAGATCATTGCTGACCCTGCAGGACAATCTACTGTATTTCAAGGCAACTACTAGAAACATAGGCAAACAAATGTGAAATGTCTTAAATTTTAATATGGAGTATGCAGCTGGTTCTGTTGTTTAACTTCCATCTGTTAACCCTTCCTCCTTCTTACCAAAACCTGAATCTTTTTTAGGTATTCACACCTCCCACAAACAACCCAAATGACTTATGGGACACAGTATTTCTAACTGCCGGTATTTGTTTCTCAAATGTTCACCCAGCCATTATGACATCCAGTGGGAGATACTGCAAAAAAGAGAGAATTGAATATGTGTGCACATCCTATTCTAGTCATCTGGACATTGTCCAAACTTAAGCAGCAAATGAGGCTTTTTATCAAATCCTAATAGTGCAATTTGTTTTACATCCAATTGATTGTGAGGTTAAAACAAAATTGGAGAATAAGAATGATATCTTGTAGTAAGCGTAATACTAAAAATAAGTTCTTTCTTAAACAGGTCAACAAAAAGTATAGCAAGAGAGAAGCAAGATGAAAATGCTTAATAAAATCAGTCCAAATCTTGCTTGACTTCAAGGACACAGTTCATGTATTACTTTGTGTTATTTGCACTAACAAGATAAACCTATTATTGTCAATAAAATTAACAATCAAGACAATTTTGTTTTCTGACAAGCAAGCTACAGCTTAAAATACTAAAAGTGGAATGATGTGGATATGTCCTCATCTTCTATTCAACATACTTGAGGAAGAGAGCTTTACATTAAGATCAACTACAACACCTAAGCAACTGCCATTAGCAGGCATGTTTACAACATTTTTCATGTGGCTCCTTCATGTCCTTCTCAGTGGTCAGCTCATAAGGGCATATGACTTGGTGCCACTCTCGTGTCCTTCATTAAGTCACCTTTTCTCACAGTAAAGTGCTTAGGGTGTCTCTTAGACTACCTAGCCAATGCTATCCTAGGAAACTCTTTCTGTTATCACTCTATTGAAACAAAATAAAACAAAAATGTATTCAGCAAACCTATACCTATGACAGAGCTAGACCCTTTGGCATGTGTCATTTCATTTTAATCTTCACTACTCTGCGAGACAGCGATTAACAGCCCTGTTTTATGAATTATGAAGCTGAGGAGTCATGACTTGCTGAAGGTTAGAGAGCTGCTCCATCAGCTTGGCTGTACTGATCCCAGATCTTTGAGGCTGGAGCTTTTTTTTTTTTTTCCACAGCTGCCTTCCTGTTGAACTTCTCAGAGTTGTCCAGTGTTCACAATACATTTTCACATTCTGTGTCACTGTAGTGATTGTTCAGTGAAGATACTGGAATGTTTTCCCAAGAGTCAAAAACAAATTAAAGACCTAATTCACAAATGACAACATCCATGGATGAAAAATAAAATAGCTAGGCTACAAGTGTAAGAGACTATTTCTTTCGAAAGTCTGCAGTCTGCATACACAGATAAGTGATTAGTGTTCCGTGATTTGTATGCAGCTGATAGCTTGTCTGAACCCTTCAGGTTATGACCATGACACTAGAATACTTTTGATTTTCTTCTTAATTGAAAATCACATGGTAACGATGGCCAAGTTCTGTGTAACGCAATCTCATCATCTCTCAGGGGCAATCAATGACTTCAAAGCTGTCTGGCACTAATAGAAGTGCACTCAAATAGCTTTCAGAAGAACACAATCACTTCTCTTTTCTAATTTTTCAGCACAATAGTTTAGAGCAGTGGGGGGGGGAAGTGTGTGACTAGAAGAGAAGGTGTGACTTGGTTTTATTTCTTTCTAACTGGGTTACCTTGGGCAAGTCACTTAACCTCTCTGGGCCTCAATTATGTCATATGTAAAATCTGGAGATAGTAATACTTGACCTGCCAACCTCACAGGGCAATTAGGAGAGAATCATTTGACAAAAGGCGGTTGCAAAATGTTATGTAAATATAAGGGGCAGGCAAGGAAACCTGGAGATTTTCAATCAAGTAGCTGATTTTTACTTTTCTATCCAATTTTTAAAATTTAATTTAACATTCTATAATGTAGGAAAATGAGAATTTTTGCAAGAATTGTCTTAAAAATTTATTAAGCTTTCCAGCAAGGTTTTTATTTTTCTCAAATAAAGTGTTTTGCGTTTTTGGTTTATTTAGATCGTTGTGGTTTTGATTTTACAAGCTATACACGCTCTTGAAGAAATTTTGGGAATAATATATAAAATAGTGGGGAAAATTACCCATGACAAATTCCACAGATAACATTTTAATTTATTCATTTCCATGCCATTTCTTTGCGCACATTTATAAATAAATGTATATTGTTAATATAAAATTAGACTCATTTTTTGAGGTTTATTTTTTCACTTATCAAGAATTTTATGCAGATTTTCTGTGGAAACATGAAATCTTTACATAAAAACCCACTATTTCATGAGTAATGTAACATTTAGTTTTTGAACAAACTGAGGTTTCTTTCAAATTTATACCACCATCAATAATTAAACAATAACCATCTTTATATGTAAATTGTTGACTAGTTTTTGAGTACTCTTTTATGATTAGTTCCTAGAAGTGCGATTTCCAGGTTAAACATTTTGAATATTTTTAAAGCTTTTGTTACAGATTGAAAAATGGCATTAAATGGTGTTAATTTACACACCACAAGCTATGAATTGTCCTATCACACGCTTACACACACACATGCACACACACATTGCGCAACACAAAACAGTGCACAGTAGCATCTATAGAGATGATGAAAACACATCAGTTTGTAGTCAGATCTCAGATTGGTAATAAACACTTTTATGTGGCTAACAGACACTTCCCAGTATCCTGTGGTGATACTACTTAAGAAACTGAGGATATGCATCTTTTTGTCACTGATTATTTGCTTAGGAGAGATTAAAAGTGAATGTATTGGGGCAAAAATTTACGAAGAGTAAAAACAAACTTTATGTACATTCTCAAATTGCTTTCCACCACGATCATGTTGATTTAGTTTCCCACAAATGATATTCTTCATTCATTCATTCAGCAAACACATACTGATCACTTACTCTATGCCAGGCATTGTCTAGGCACTAGAGATACAACAATGAACAAAAGCAGTCAGAAATTGCAGCCCTCATGCAGCTCATGATCTAGTTGGGAGGAGAGAGAGAACAAACGGGATAGATACGTAAAATATAGAGATGTACACAACAGCTAGGGAGAAGAAGCAAAGAAGTGGGAAGGAGAGTAATGAGGGTAGGACTTAAAATTCTAGGTTGAGTGGTCGGGGAAAGCATCAAAAAGAAAGTGACATTTGAATAAAAATCTCACTGTGCTAATAGGTTAGGTAAAATAAGAGTCAAGAATTAGTTGACGGATTTAGCAATGCAGTGATCATTTTTAACCTTGTTAAGAACAATTTCAGGGGGCTGATAGGAGTCAGAGCATGAACCTAAGGGAAAAGAGTCAAAGAGGTCACTAGATCTGTAACGAAAGATCTTCCTCCACATTCAATGAGGTTACCTCCTGATAAACCCATCATTAAGCTGAAAATATCGTAAGTTGAAATGCATTTAATACACCTAACCTACCAGATATCACACCTTAGCCTAGCCTACCTTAAAACGCATTCAGAACACTTACATTAGCCTATAGTAGGGCAAAATCATCTAACACAAAGCCCATGTAAATGTTTTGAATACTATACTGAAAGTAAAAAACAGAATGGTTTTAAGCGTATTGGTTGTTTGCCCTTATGATCGCATGGCTGAGTGGAAGCTGAAGCTCACTGCAGCTGCCCAAGTATCACAAGAGGGTACTGTATCACATATCACTAGCCCAAGAAAAGATCAAAATTCAAAATTCGAGGTACATTTCAACTGAATGAATATCACTTTCACACCATCATAAAGTCAGAAAATCGTAAGTTGAACCATTGCAAATTGGACAGCATCTGTACTTAAGTTAATGAGGAAAAAGACATTTAATCCAGATCAGGTGACTGGAGAGAGGTTTAGGATCAAAGACCTAGCTCAGAATAAACTTTATTTGGCTGAATGTCCTCTGTGTATCATATACCCAATGTATTACTGTCAGCCTGTTACTTTACTTTAAAATGTTTAAGTACGGTATATAAATTACACTGGGAAAGGAAAGGAGGGTTACTTATCTTTGGAAGTATCCTCACTCAGAATCTGCTCTCAGGGGTAGCTATGCAAATGCTCCAAATTCATCAAAATCTACCTTCAGAACATCCACTAATTAGCATAAGGTAAGTTAGTAATAATTTTCATTGATAAATGTGTTCAAGATATGTGATTAGCCAGAAAGATTTTACAACACTCCCTTGCTTCAATAAATATATAAGAATCCTGAATCCCTGTTATCCCAGTACCCACTTGAAATAGCACTTTAGGTTAGTAGCTCCATTTAGGCCTGTGCATCCTTACTTCATGAAGGGCTCTGATTCTAAATCCAGACCAAAAAATTGACTGAGCTTTCAGAATACTGTAAGATTCACCTGGGAGTGAAACTCTCATGCAACATGCTTGCCTGAAAGCCTGAGGGCCTCCTATATCTTTTTCTCCCTAAGCTTCTATTATAGTTCAACCTCATGCCTGGAGTGCTGGGGACACTTGTGAGCAGGAAAAAGTGAAGTTACAGTGTTTCCTGGGTCTCCAAAATATGCATGGATGCTGCGCCACCTTCTAAGAGATTCATATGCCATCCCATGGTGACAGGGATAACGTGGGTGCCATAGAAGCCTCCATGGTCTTTGAGAAGAATCTGAACCATGCTTTGTTATGCTTGTATAAACTCTTCTGTGTGAATTCCTGGGAAGTCACTTCCTAGATGTGTGAGGATGTGGACATTTTCAAGAAGATGGGTGACCACCTGACCAGGCTGCACAGATTCCTTGAGTGATTACTCAATGAGAGGCTCATTGTCAAGAATGGCAATGGACAACCAGTTCAGGTCTTCTCAGCAGGGTTGCTTCAGTGCCTTAGCCTAAAAAGGCTTCTCCTTGAAGTTCTTCCAACCATATGGAAGCTTCTGGCCATTCTCCAAGACTCTTATAACCATAAGCCAAGTGGTAAGAGTAAAGCTTCTCTATTTCTCCAAACAGCTTAAGCTCAATGTTTCCCTCTAATTTACTTTGTTTTGTTTTTTGTTTACTTATTTCTGAAGAAATAGCTGTGTATTCAGACACTGACTTGTGCCCATAAACATGTGGGTAGATTTTCCTAGGTGCACCTCATCGCAAACCTGATTGCTGTTAGAATATTCTAGGACAGTTCTTCTCAGTCTCTGGACAAATTTCCAGTATCTTTAACAGTCTTTTACCTCCTGCTTCGAGTACATAATTATCTGGCTCTATAGAGATGAATTTATGCCTTAAACATCTGAACTATTCTAAAAGTAATTAGGAATAGCGACATTGAAATTGGGCAGAAGTGGGGGCTACCATTTTCAGGCTGTGCAATCATGAGCATATGATTTAATCTCTGAAACTCATTCCCATCATTTGTAAGATAGATATGAGAATATCTTTCTTACAGTGTTATGAGAATTAAATAGAATAGTGTATGTGAAGTGTTTAGCAGACTGCCTGGCTCGTTATAAATTCTGGATAAATGTTACCTATCTTGCCAGCATAAGTATAAAAACCACAGCTCTCAGTATGCTTGCTGTGGCACTTCCAGTTCCCACTTTTGCTTACAACTGATTTTTCAACATGGTAGGACTATATCGCCTCTCACCTATGGACAAACTGCATTACAAGGAGAGGTATGAACGAATAGCCAGAAAACAATAAAATTGCTCTACATTCCTAAGAAACTAACTTGTTTATAGTCAGAGGATAGCTTTATTTCTAGTTAATAAATTGATTCAGCATCTTAGAAGCAACAGTTTGTAGTAGGAATAGATAGAAAGCTACCCTCTTCCTGTATTACCTCGCAGTGGTCTCTCTGAGCTTTGTTAACAAAAATTCCTTCTAGGATACAGTAATTTTTTAAAATTAATCTTAATAATCTATATTATTTTCATTTTATACATCTTTCTATTTTCCGGTTGGTTTTTGCTTCATTGTTGTTATCATTTTGTTTAGTTTTGTCTTTTGTTGTTGTTTTGCTTTTCTTTTCTATTCAGAATCTCAGTAACTGCCTGACAACTTTCTTCTTGTCCACTGAGCATGCTTTAATGTCTTCTTATAAGAAAAATGATCAGAACTAATGTCAAGTATATTATAAAGTCGATGTAGAAATGCTATATCAGCATATGCTCTCCAAATAGTAATCTTTTAAAAAAGAAATAACAAACTATTCATATGGACTTATTACTAAATTATCTCAATTGATTGCACTTCATAAGATTCTGTAAGAACACTTAAAGGTCAATTTGATAACATGCTTCTAGCATCACCTCTGTCCACTGGACTGCACCATTTTCACTCATACACCTCAGATTATTCATTCTCATGTCATCTCAAAAGACAGCATCACCATGATTAGACTGAGACACAACAATAAGTACCTGTAAAGTAATGAGGGAAAAGAGAAGCCTAAAAATGTTTCAATTGTATGTTGTTCCTAAAAGCCTGTGAGGCTTCTTAGGAAATAGCTCTTCAAGTAAATGAGCTAATGACTAATGCATCCTCCCTGAGAAACTGAACAGAGTCCATACAAAAAGTTCAATACACATCACTGCGCAGGTTACACATGAACACACTCAGCAGCAGAATAAAACTCAGTCAATAAATCTCAAACCTTTGCAAATCATTTTATTTCATGATTCCCTCAACATGCGTGTACTAAGAATCAATTATTTGCAAGGTCTTTTGGTGACACAAAAGGTAAGAGACATGGCCCAGGCTTCCAATGAGCTTACATTTGACCCAAGGAGCTTTCAAAAATAGTCATAGCAAAAGGACACAAACTCAAAATATTGAATATGCTGCCAAATAAATGTTTGACAGAGGCAAGGAGTTCAATGAAACACTGTAGAAAAGTTATTCCCATTGGTTGAGAAATAAGGGAAATCTTCACAGAGAATTTGAGGAATATCATAAAGGCAAGTAAATTCCAAAATTGTGATGCAAAACATGACACGTATTCCTTGACAACGTCTGTTCAAAGAGATAGAAGCAAGTATGCAGTGAGTTCATGTGTCTAGTTAGGTGGAAATTTCATGTAAAAGAATTATTCAGGGCTTCCCTGGTGGCGCAGTGGTTGAGAGTCCGCCTGCCGATGCAGGGGACACGGGTTCGTGCCCCGGTCCGGGAAGATCCCACATGCCGCGGAGCGGCTGGGCCCGCGAGCCATGGCCGCTGAGCCTGCGCGTCCGGAGCCTGTGCTCCGCAACGGGAGAGGCCACAACAGTGAGAGGCCCGCGTACCGCAAAAAAAAAAAAAAAAAAAAGAATTATTCAGAGGAAAGGTTTAAGTACTTTGTGGAGGGTTTAAGTAAAAAAATAAGACAGTCTTGTATATCACCGCTTGCTCTTTTCAATTAAAATGGCGAATGTTTAGTATCTTAAGAAAAATCCTTCTTCTACACACATGCACACGTACCCCAGAATGAAATGGCAGAACACAAAGCAGAAGAGACATTTAGACTTTTTTCTAACTCTTTTCAGATTTCTGAATGTTACTCTCACAAGTCCTGCATCCTCAAGGAAACCCTCCCTTGACAGTCCAACTCATAATTTCTTCCTTCCTCCCAAACTCGGTGTCATTTGCTATTTCTACCTCCTATTTGGCAATTCTGTTTGAACTTATTTTGCCCTTTCTCTTTTTATGAATATTATATTCTTAGCCAAATTTTAATATATCTTGAGAGCAGATACCATGTTTCATATTTTTTATGCCTTATATTTATTTTCATGTATTAATCTAATATTTCTGGTATCAGTGCCTCTGGGTTATGAAAAAGGTCACTTTATATATTCTGGTGGAAAACAAAGGAATAAAAAAAAAAACGCTGCATCCTCACTATCTACTAACTAAAGTGAATTGAAGAATAAAAATACATGGTTCTGTTTCCACCCTGACCATATAAATGCTTTTAAAATAAGCATTCTTTACATGTTATCGCTCAACTTCTTTAGACTAAAGGATACAGACACATTTTAGTGCTAGTATTTAAATTTAATAGACCAGAGCTTTATAATTACTTTGGAGTGGGCCTGGGGAATAATTATACCACCATTTGGTGCATTTTCTTCTCAGATGACATCACCCTGAGGATTCAACCTCAGGGGGCTTTTAATAGAAGGTAGTCATCTCAAGTTGCTATGACAGCTGTAGAAATTTTATTAAAACAGATTATACTCCAATGTGAATTGGTTGGAATATCAGAAATTTCTGGACTTAGCATTGACTGAAGAGCTATAAAGCAATTTCACGTGAATATCAATTATAAAAGGATGCCATGTTTATTTTATTACTATTGGGGTTTAAAGGACACATTAAATAAATTTATTTTTCTTTGACCCATATAAGACCTATTATGTGATAAACACAGGAATCAGGTAGATGCATACCAAAATATTTTTATTAAAAAAAAATTTCCTAAGGGCTTCCCTGGTGGCGCAGTGGTTGAGAGTCTGCCTGCCGATGCAGGGGACACAGGTTCGTACCCCGGCCCAGGAGGATCCCACATGCCGCGGAGCGGCTGGGCCCGTGAGCCATGGCTGCTGAGCTTGCGCGTCCGGAGCCTGTGCTCCGCAACGGGAGAGGCCACAACAGTGAGAGACCCGCGTACCGAAAAAAAGAAAAATTCCTAATCTATAAACAAGCACAAAATTAAAGGTAATAATATAATAAATTTCCATACCCGATCATCCAGCTTCAACATTCATCGATTCTTGGACTCATTTGTTTCATTTATATACCTCCATCCACTTTCCTACCCCTGACTGGATTATTTTGAAGCAAGTCACAGACTTAATATCATTTCATCCATAAATATTTAAGTATATATCAATAAAATATAAGAAATATTTACAACAAACCATAATACCTTTACCATACATAAAGAAAAATTAATAATAATTCCTTAATATCTGTGGTAGGGAGTCTTCTAAGATGACCCCAGTGATGCTCATCTCCTGGTATGCAAGCTTTTGTCGGTGTGAGTCGAACATACTGATAAATAGAATATGGCAAAACTGATGGAACCTCACGCTGAGATACAAAGACACTGGAGATTTCATCTTGCAAATTTTTTTCTCTCTCTCTTACCATCTCTCAACTCTCTCTCTCTTTCTCTCTCTCTCACTTTGTCTATCTCCTTCTGAGCCCTAATCTGTAGAAAGTAAGTTCCCTTGTTGTGAATAGTCCTATGGACAGAACTGTGTAGCAAGGAACTGATGATTCTGGCCATCAGCCAGATTGGACCTGAGGCCCGCCAACAGCAACACGAGAGAAGTTGGAAGCAGATTCTTCCTAGTCAAGCCTTGAAACAACTGAGGCCCCAGAGAACACCTTGTCTGTAGCCTATGAGAGACCTTGAAGTGGAGGCACCTAGATAAGCCATGTTCAGATTCCTGACCCACAGAAATCATGAGATAATAAATGTTTGTTATTTTAAGCCACTAAATCCTGGGGTAATTTTTTACATGGCCATAGATAACTAATATAATATCATTAAATATTCAATCAGTGTTCAAATTCTCTCATTGTCTTATTATGATTTTTATAGACAGTTTATTTGAATCAGGACCCAAACAAGGTCTTCACATTGCATTCAGTTATATGTGATATAAGTCTTCTTTTGTTTTTTCTTCAGAACCTTTTTTTTTCTAGATTCCATATATATGTGTTAGCATACGGTATATGCTTTTCTCTTTCTGACTTACTTCACTCTGCATGACAGTCTCTAGGTCCATCCACCTAACTACAAATAACTCAATTTCGTTTCCTTTTGTGGCTGAGTAATACTCCATTGTATATATGTGCCACATCTTCTTTATCCATTCATCTGTCGATGGACACTTAGGTTGCTTCCATGTCCTGGCTATTGTAAATAGAGCTGCAAAAAACATTGTGGTACGTGACTCTTTTTGAATTATGGTTTTCTCAGGTACTGAGAAAATCCCAGTACTGGGATTGCTGGGTCACATGGTAATTCTATTTTCAGTTTTTTAAGGAACCTCCATACTGTTCTCCATAGTGGCTGTATCAATTTACATTCCCATCAACAATGCAAGAGGGTTCCCTTTTCTCCACACCCTCTCCAGCATTTATTGTTTGTAGATTTTTTGATGATGGCCATTCTGATAAGAAGATTTAAGTCTTCTTATCACTAGATTCCTTTTCCCTCAATTTTTTCCTTTGCCATTTTACACTTTTGTTATTGATAACGCTGATATTGAAGACCCTGACATGGTGTGAAGACAATGGGCTTGCCAATGTTTCCTGCTACTCCTATCTAGACCTAAAAACAGCTCTCTGGGAGGAAAGTTCAGGTGTCCTGAGCAAGTACACTTCCCTAGAGTTGTAACTCAAACTGGTCTGGCATAAATATAGCAGAAAATAAATTATTAGTCATAAAAACACCATTTTAGATTTAAATGAAATGTGAGGGCTACACAATCAAATGTTTGATTTCTTTATAGCAAAATTACTACAGAGACAATTTTAAATTTACCTCTTGTTCTTATTACTCTTAAACAGATGAAGCTTCAACTAAAGAATGTTTCTCACTGTAGCTTCAAGAGAAAGACTTCAATATCAAACAGACTGACAATGTGCCTGCCCTTAATGAGTTTATAATTTACCGGGAAAGTTAATCAAATAATCGTACACATGCATGTGCATACACACATATGCACAAAATGTGAAAGATATGTGAATTTTAAAATGTATGAAATCCTTTGAAAGAAAAAGTAAGTTGCTCTGAAAAACGTAACAAAAATCTAATCTAGTCTAAGAGGTTAGGGAAGGCTTCACTAAAGTCAGAGTATTTGAACCTACATAAAATAAAAAAATAAGATATTATAATGAAGAGGATACATAAAGATGAAGATACTTATAATGACCATATTATAGATTTTGAGTTTTATTCTAAGATCAAAGACAAGATATTAAAGAATTTTAAGCAAGAGAAAGATGTGATAGGACTTGGATTTCAAAGGCCATGGAGAATGGTTTGGAGAGGGGCAAGCACGGTGTGCTTGGCTCAACATCTGTCTTTAACACTATCCCTTTGATTTCGCTATCCACATAGATGACACTTCCAATACCCTGGCCATTCATTCCCTTGACTCTCTTCTCCAGTGATCTTCTCATCTATGCTACCTCAACTACCACTGTCCTCCCTTCATAATCTCAGTTTTAAGCATCTCACTCTCTGGTCATCACCTCCTAACATTTCCAACTCATTTCTTCCACTAATATTAGTTTCCCGTTGCTGCTTTAACAAATTACCACAAACATGGTGGTTTAAAACAATACATGTTTATTATCTTATAATATCTTCACAATTCAATGTAAAATGGGTCACACTAGCTAAAATCAAGATGTCAGCAGAACCTTCTCCGTAATTAACCTATCAGCAGAATTTGGGGTAGTTGATCACTTCCTTCCTTCTTGATCACTTTGTTTACTTGGCTCCCAGGACACCATTCTCTCTTAGGCATCTCCTCCTACTTTACAGCTATGACTCTCAGTTTTAATTGCTGGGCCATCCTCATCTTTCTAAGCTCAAACAGCGGAGGATTCTAGGGCCCAGTTCATAGGTATCTTCTCCTATATCTAATCTCACTGTTCAAGTGCTTGCTCATGGTTTTAATACCACTATAATGTATGCTTTCAGGTATCACCATACTTCAACTAAAATCTGTGTCATTTTAGATGCGGTATAGCGTAGTGGGTAAAAATCACACGCTCCAGAGGCAAGTTTCTTGGATTCAAGACCCCACTCTGCCACTTACTAATAATGTGGCATTGAGCAAGTTAATACTCTGTCCCTCAATCTCTTCATCTGTAAAATGGAGCTAAAATTTTTGAGCTCACAGGGATACTGTGAAGACTCAATGAGTGAATAAATATGTAAAGTGCCTAAAACAGTCTCCAGCATACTGTAACATTCAGTAAATATTATGTAGTATTATTAGGCATCCACTTGACTATTTCACGTCTAAAATTCTGATTTTTCCCCAGCTAACTTATCTTCCCGGAGTCTTTCCTATTTCAGCAAATAACAATTCCATCCTTCCAGATGCTTAGGAAAAATAACTGGGAGTTTTACTTATTTCTTTCCCTTATACCTACAGCCAACTCTATCAGCAAATTTTCAGTTCTACCTTCAAATGACATCTAGAATCTTACAGCTTCTCACCATTTCCATTAATACCTTAGTCTCAGTCTAAATCTTAGTCTAAGGTGGTTCTCTTTCATCCTATGTATCTCATTAGTCTAACTACTGGTCTCACTGATTCTACTCACCCTCTTTAAAGTTACTTTTCAATACAGCAGCCAGAATGACTACATTAAGTTGTAAGTTAAATCACCTTATCTGTCCAAAACCCTCCAATGGTTTGATATTCAGAGCACTCCACTCAGAGCACAAGCCAAGGCCCTTACAATGGCCTCAAAAGCTGCGTACGATCCTGCCCCATGCTCCATCTCAGTACTTAACTACTTACTCCATCAATTACTCCACTATGACCACACTGGTCTGCATGACGTTCTTCAGTCCCACCTAAGAGCCTTTGTACTGACCAAAAAGCCTCTTACTCATGAGGCTCCATATTTCCTTTATCCTACTTTATTTTTTCTCCTTAGCACTTACCACTATTTAGCATACTACATATTTATTTATTAGTTCTCACCTCTTCCAAATAAACTTCAACTTCATGAGGACAGACTCTGTTGTATATAATGCTGTAGTTCAAATGCCTAAAAACTGTGTCTGGTACATGATAATCACTGAATGAATAAATGAATCGATTCTCAATCAATCAAGGATTTTATATCGTATACGACCAGTTGAATAATATTGACATTAAAGGAACTCAGGAAGACTCCAGAAAGAATATGTTTGGATTAAAAATAATTGATTTGGTGCTGGATAGTTGAGTTTGAATGTTAAAGTGCCTTTGGGACACCCAGATAAGCACCAGATACATATGTCTAGAGCCAAGAAGATAAACTGAGATGTAGATGTAAGTCTGACTGTCATCTACAGAGAGATGATCATCGAAATCACACAAGATAGATGAGATCTCTAAGGGAGTGAGTACACAGTGAGAACAGAGAGGAGCATCTAGTGGAAGCTTGAAGAATCCCAACATAAAAGTGGAGCCCGGAAGGGAGAATTCCACAGCGAGGGGAGAGAGGAGTAAAGGAAGAGAGGTGAGGGGCCACACAGAGTGAACAGACAACTCTAAACACTGTTTGAAGTTTGCTGGGAAGGAAATGTTATTAGGCAGAGTGACAGAGGCAATGCTGGAGAGGGCCAGGACCAGGAGGTTTTGTGCAACTTGCTAGGGAGACTACAGTGTATAGTCGGAGCCCTGAAGGCTCTAAGATAAAAACAAAAACAAAAACAAAAACCACAGTTTGGGCTAAATGGCTTCGGGCCAGGTTTCAAAGAAGCAGTATTTTTCATGATTAAAAAGTGAAGGCTACTACCTTGGCTTTCAGCATTTTTCATCTTTGTGCAATAAAAATATTTTTGGCAAAGGACTTCCATGTGTCGTCTCATTAAAATCCTTCAGAAACATTGGGAGAAATTACTCTTAAAGCAAAGGATATGTTTTGGTTGGATGATACAGAGTTTAAAGAGTTTACTATCAGGACTTAGTCTTTCCACAGTGACTGCAATTTCTCTGTAGTCAATCATCTAAAAGGAGTCATTTCAAAATACACCAAATGAATGGCTAAATACATACTATTTGGTTTTTCTCCCTCCAGTTGGCCTTGATGGCTTTGGGAATAAGTACTACGATTCCTCAGTCTTTGAGAAGGAAAGAGGATTTTTAAGCACTTTGTATAACACAAGAAATTTACATAGGACTATTGAAGAAAATGAATCAGAGGACAGTGTCACCCATCACCCATCAGGAATTAAGATGACTTAGATATGCAAGAGCAAACAGAGGACATTGTTTATAATCAAATCAGCACCAGAATATAAAGTGGCAAATACAACTGACATAGCCTTAAACCACTTAAGCATTGATTAAATCCACAAATATTTTATTCAACAAAATGATTGCTCAATCACTGTAGTTTTCTTTAAACATAAATGTCATGGTCTCTTAAGTTTAGGCTTTATCCAATAAGCACCTATAAGAGTTTTCCCACAGATATCTGACTAGCTCCCTTACTCACTTCCTTGAGATATTATCTCATGTCACCTCTCAGGTGGGCTTTCTCTGACAACTCTGTATAAAATTGCAATCCCTCTATCACTTTTTCTACTTTAACTATTACTTATTTATTTACTTACTGTCTTTGCTCCCCACCTCACCCCAACTAGAATGTGACATTTTTGAAAGCAGAAACTTTGTTTTGTTTTGTCGTGGATATATTCCCAATGCCTGGTATATTGTAGGGACTCAAAATACTGTTTGTTTGTTTGTATGAATGAATGAAGCATACTTATTTGAAGGAGAGGCTATGGACAAATTAATTTCACACCACTTTTTACAGCTACCTGAAGTTTATAACTGTTCCAGAGAAATAACATAATACAGAGGAGAGACAGGAGGAAAGTTTGCAGATAAAAATTTCAAAGGCTTGGCTATTCATCCTACCTCTGCCATTTCCTAGCTCTGCAACTTGGGTAAATTCTTAATCCTCTATGCATCAAGTTTTTCATTTATAAGTGTCAACTACTCATTCCTCCAGAAGACCAGCAGTAAAACCTATTGGTAAAGCAAAGCTAACTTTATTAGATTTAACTGCAGTAGAAGAGACCACAACAAAATGTCCCAGATCTGAGAAGTCGGAAAAGAGAGAACATTTATACGGTTTTTAAGGTCTGGGCAGTTTTAGAGCAAGTCTTTCAAGAATTGAGAGGGGCAGAATCTAAGACATAATACTTTTGGATTGGTTGGCCCACTGAGGTGAAAGTCTTGAAGGTATTCTTGATGAGCCAACTAATAGTCTTGATAAAAATATACTGTTTTAGTTGGTTCACAGTTTTATCTTCTTACATTAAGCATACCCTGGAATAAACAGCTAAGTTATGTTTCACTTGTTCTCAATATTGGGAAAGTAAAGTATGCCTGTATCCAGTATTTTTTAACACAAGGACAAGAAATTGTATTGGCTTCAGTCCTCAAATATGAGGGCGATAATCCCCACCCAGTTCACAGAGTGATAATCAAATCAGATAATGTGTTTCAAAAGTTATAGAAAGGCATGTTGCTAATATTACAAAACACAATACAATAACTATTTATTGAACTCATTATGTACAAGAAATAGTATTAGTCCCTGGAAATCATATTGAGAAAAATAAGACATCATCATTATTTGCAGGAGTTTACAGTTTGGTCAGGTTGTTAAAACCAATAATACAAATAACTGAACAAAAGTCAGAGTAAGGTATGTGCCATAAGAAAGGTACCCAAATAAGTGCTACAAAAATTTCAATAAGGAGACCTATGTTTGACAGTGATTCAAAAAAGATTTGTGGAAGAGGTGGCATTGGTACTGGTTTGTAACTTTGAAGAAGTGAGCCGATTTTGTCAGTTGCACATAGAAGCAGTGAGGATTAATACATGCCAGACAGAAGGAACAGGCTGAATAAAAGCATTTGACCTTTCAAGGAACTGTTTGCACTGAAAAGCATTCTATGGTCCAATAAGTTTGGGAAAGCTAGTCAAAACTGAACAATTTTCTTTATTGCAGGCCACTGCAGCCTTTCATTTGTGAATATGCATTTTCTTCCAAGAAGGACACACAGTATGCACCCCTCCTGAACTTATGTAATGTGGGACAATGCCCTCCCAAAATTTAGAGTATCTCACTGGACTTGCTGCTACCAAACACATTCTAGTTAACATTGGAGTGGAGAGAGGTAAGAAAGTTGGAGTAGAGTCAGGGAGGGGCAAGGTCATGGAACTGCAAATAGCTCTGTTTTCCTGGAGTTAAAAAGTATATATATATATATATATATATATATTTAATTCAGTGGGGAAATATATATTAAATATATTTAATTCAATGGGGAAAACAATCAACAGAGGAAGCAGATATTATAATTAAACAATGCTTGACATGGACCCATTTGTCAGCATTATGGAAGATACACGAGGACAGCGAGAAAAAGGAATCAGAAGAGCAGGTTTCATAGTTCCACAGTACCCTAAATAAACACCATAGAGAGAAATAGTTAGAGGAGTGGCAGTAATGATAAAAATGAGATTCAATAAACAATGAGGTAAAATCTACAGAAAATGGCATATGATAGGATGAAAGAGGTAGATTATAAGTCAAAGTTGATACTGAGCTCTTAAGCCTGGTTCCTGGGAGAATCCTGATGTTAGTAACAGTCAGGAAATCAGAAAAATATTTGGAGGTAGATGTTTAAAAGTAGATTAAAGCAGTTTTTTTGACATAGTGTATTTCACATTCCACTTCTTTTAAAAAGAACACTATATGTACATAATCGGTGTAAGGACAATACTTCCAAGAAATTTTATGTTTCTAGAATATAAAAGTTTCATGATTTTAAACTTTCTATGAGAAATCTAATGCTATTAAAACATGTTTTATAAGTTAATAAAATATTCATTATATTTCCCATTATGTAGGGTATGTCTCTATGTATTAGAAAGTACCTTTAAAATGTGTCAAAGCAAATACTTGTCATAACTTACCCAAACTAATTCTCCTTGAAAGGAGGCTTCAAATCAGCAGAACCACACTTTGCTCAGATAATTAGCACTGTGTAAATAACTAAGTATTAGACTGATTAAGAAAGAGGGAAAAAATAGCTTCTAAAGTGGGTGCTAAAGTCAATACTGTAAAGGAAGTTTTAAATTCTGCCAAAATTGCTGAGACATTCTCCCCTAAATTGTCTTGCCATAAAAATCATCTGTTAATTTAGCCTAAAACAACTTCATTTCATTTACATAACACAAGTCCTGTCACAGTATGAAGTTACCTAAAATAGTTATTATGTCTCTGGGCAAAAATAGGCAGACAGCATTGGCGAGAAAAGCATGTGAATGCTTGGATCCCCTACAGAGACAGGGATTATATGTCTGGTTTCCTAAATACCAGAAGCAAGATTGGATTAAAACTTTGCCATTGAAAGACTCCCAAATGTAGCTAGTTGCTATCCAAGATTCTTGCTTCCCAAATGTACCTGATTCCCAGGAGTAAGGAAGGGGGAAGATGGGAAATATGATTTTCTTTTTCTTCGTTCATTATTGAGGAGGCAACCTTGTCTGAGTAGATGGCACAAGGAAATGAAATACTCTTCCTGTGGTTATGATTTGGACAGTTTGCTGTGACCTTGGGAAAGGTTTTCTTTCTCAACATAACCATCTATACAAATTTCATTGACTCATCTTTGGAGGTTTGTTTAATTGGTAAAGGGTTCTGAGGTGCTAAATGAAAAGTGCTAAACAAGTACGATGTGTTCTCCTTTTCTAGTCCATTTTGACACCACAGTGAAACAGGGTTAGATCTCTACATCCTGCTAATCACCAGGCAGATGAGTTATCCACAGAGCAATTTAGGGCAGCAAGTACAGAGGAGAAGAGGGGAATCTCTAGAAAGGATTTAAAGATACATGCCGTTAAAAAGTACATGGGAATGGAGAGCAAAGGCAGGAAAAATAAAGTGACTATGGACATAATGACCAGTTCCTGAAAGGAATAGGTAAAGCACAGGAGGGTTTAGGGCAGTAGAATTATTCTGTATGATACTGTAATGATGGATGCAAGATATTATGCATTTATCAAAACCCATAGAACTTTATAGCACAAAGAGTGAAACTTTATGTATGCAAATATTTTTAAACAATCATTTAGGAAATCAGGGTATCTCAGGAAGGAATGTACACTGTGATAAGAGAATCTACCTGTATTAAAAATGTATAAAACAATCTCACTGAAGAGGATAGGGAAAAGGTGCTGATCTAAGTAACTTTGGAAAGGAATACAGTCTGTAAGACTAAAACAAAAGGAACTACATAAAAATACCATAGTCAGTTGATAATGTTCTTTCTGATGCGATTATGGGTTAACAATTCTGATACTATTATACATGTAAACTGGAATGGAACAATTAAGTAAGGTTTCTCACTGTTGGAATGTGAGTCTATAAACAAGCAAGACTAAGAGGTGAGAATGACCCATGTGGTCATAAAATAGAGTTGAAGACATCAGTAGGACTCTGATCTTGCTTAATATAGATACAGGTGTTTACATACAGAAATATTTATAGATATGTGTACATACATGTATTAATATAAACACATATATTTTTTACTCTATCATCTGAGAGGGCCTAAAAGAAACAACACTCCAATAGCAATGGGCACACCTGGCACCCAGATTCTGGTTTCTAATACCATTCTCCTATAAAGGAACAAAGATCCTTGGAGAAAATGCTGATTCTAGAAGTGGAGCAGGAAATATACAAGATGAACTTTGTGCATCTTATAGTTCCAGAGAGTAAGAAAGTGCTCAATTTAATCAACAAAATAAATTCATTACTATTACATTATTACTCAAAGTATAAAATAAATATCTATAAGTCAATACTGACATAAATACATACATACAAACAAGATAAATATTCTTAAGAAGAATTCCATATAATCAGTGTAGATACTCTGCCCTCGAGCAGCTCTTCGTAGTCATCTTTATTCTTCTCTTGCAGTAGCATATACAGAGAAGAAATACAAGAATTTGTTGAACTTGGGATCCAGAAGTGCCAGAGATAGAGATCTGAAGGGATATCTATTCTAAATGGAGGTAATTTGTATAGTATTTATGAAAACAGTTCTCATTGATCACATCAGGTATGTAATTCAACTATTCATTTAATTTATCCTATAGTGGGATAAGATTTAAATGCACTAACAAATAAGTTCTTTCTTCCCAATTAAAACTTGCCCTTGGGCTTTCCTGGTGGCGCAGTGGTTAAGAATCCGCCTGCCAATGCAGGAGACACGTGTTTGATCCCCAGTCTGGGAAGATCCCACATGCCGCGGAGCAACTAAGCCCGTGTGCCACAACTACTGAGCCTGCACTCTAGAGCCCACAAGCCACAACTACTGAGCCCGCGTGCTACAACTACTGAAGCCTGTGCGCCTAGAGCCCTGCTCCACAACAACGAAGAGTAGCCCCTGTTTGCTGCAACTAGAGAAAAGCCCGCACACAGCAACGAAGACCCAACGCAGCCACAAAAAAAAAAAAAAAAACACTTGCCCTTGAGATCAAGGCATTCCAAGCTTATTGCTTCAGGAAAGGACCTATATAGTAAAAACCAGAAAACCAATTTGTTGGCTCTTGGGTTTCTAAGTAGACTTGAAATTCACGAAAGAAACAATACTTTCGAAAGCTAAAGGTTTTTAATCTTAAAAGCTACACTTTTGGAGAAAGAATAAGGCTTATATTCTAAAACTTTCCCTTGGGATGTCAAACTCAAATTTCTGAAGGAAAAGGGTTATAAAGTTTAGTACACAACGGAGTAGAAAAAATAAATGTGTTAATATAGGGTCATCGGTTGTAACAAATGTATCTCTCTGGTGAAGTATATTAGCAATAGGGGAGGCTATGCATGGGTGGGGATGTATGGGAAATCTCTGTACCTTCCCCTCAATTTTGCTGTGAAACTAAAACTGCTCTAAAAGAATAAAGTCTTAATTTTAAAAAGAAAGAAAGAAAAAAACAAAGTTCATGCTAACCCACTCCCAGAGTTTGATCAGGGGAGAAAGAGGATCTGAAAGAGGAAAAATGAATTGCTGGAGAAATGTCCCTGCTCCCTAGCCTCTAACAGTAATTTCTGGGGGTCAGAATTCTTGGGAACCAGGGTTCTATATGATAGAGCCCACAGGGGACTTTTATATCAAGATGATAAAAGGGAACATTTAGACAAAACTGAAGTAGATTTCTAATTATTCTGCAAGCCATGGAGAATTGGAGGAGCATCTAGAAGTTTCCCTTAACATTAAGAGATGTTATAAAAGAGACAGAAGGAAGGAAAGCCTCTAGTCATAAAGGTATCCACCTGTCAAGACCGATGACTGGGAAGATGGTGATGTTGGTCAGCCTAAGAAAAACCATATAGTCCAAGTGGGATCATTTTAGAAAAGAAAAGGAATGTGGTTCAAAGGAAGAATGAGCAGACCAAAAAGTTGTCTCCAGAATTACACTGTGAACTTTATGAACAGGGACTAAGTCTTAAAACTCTTAGTATAGTGCTATTCGCTAGATAGGTACTGATCAATCAATAATCAGGAAATGATCACAAAATATATGTTTTTAATCTCTAGAGAGTGTAATCGCTGTTATTGCTTAGAATTTCTAGAAAAATCACGTTAATATCATGGAAAAAATGGCACCGACTACCTCACACTCTTAGTCTGTACTCCAGCTGTTCTGTGAATGAATCCAGCATGCCCCTACTTTAGGTAATACATACTTGCTGATTCTCCAGCCTGTAATATTCTTACTCCAGATATCTACAAGGCTCTCTTCCCTCAGAATTAGATCTCTGATCCAATGTCACCTTATCAAGAGAGGCTTTGCCAGACAAACTTATCTAAAAAGTAAACATGAACATGCTCACACACACACATGTACACACACACACACACACACACACACATTCACATACTTCCAAACACTCCTCATTCTCGTTATTCTGCTTTATTTTCCTCTATAGCTCTCCTTAGTACTGGATATAATATATATGTATGTATATATATACATACATACATGTTTATTGTCTGTCTCCTGCCATTACAATGTAAGCTCTGAAAGAGGAAATTTTGCCTGATATGCACAAAGCTATAGTCCCAATTCCTATAACAGTGCCTGGCACATAAGCATTCAATACATATTTGACAAATAAAGGAATAAAGCTTTCAACGGACAGCTAAGACTTTTCTGTATTAGAACCTAATTATATAAATAATTTTTTGAAATAAGTCTCATATCAGCTGAAACTTTCTAATATATTTCATTATACAGATTTTTATTGTTAATGCTTTTGTTTTAATGGAATGTGACTTGCTGTAGAATAATCATTCACATTAATTTTTCAACACACCTGGAAATTGACCATTTGCTTATATCTGGGATAAATAACTGCATTATTTTCTGCACATAGTTTTCTCATCAAGTCCAGGTTGTATAATCATCATTCCATTAAAAAAAAAAAGAAGAAAAAAAGCTTTCAAAATCAAGCTGCAAATAAAGCAGGTATAGGCCTAATTCTGTTAGAGCCAAAAGAGAAAAAATTAACAAATATAAACCCTATTGGTTCTTAACGAATTGGTATTTTTTGCTACCTACTGGAAATCTTAACCTCCATCTTCTGAAGCCCCTACCTGTACTGTCAAAGAAGACTATTTCTTGTGCATGTGCTTTTAACAACTACATGTCCATCAGAGCACACAAACTCAGATCCTGTCTGAGTCTGCTCATCATTCTCATAATTCTCTTGATTGTCTTTGGTGGCACACCATCTGCACACCTGAAAACAGGCTTTTCTCAAGCTCTGTTGTCCTTAATTAAACTCTATTTAAACTGGAGACTTACAGGCAGGAAAAATGCCCAGCTCTTTTAGCACACTCCTGGTTGACTTTTTCAGATACTCTTTGAAAGACTGGCCAATATATTTCCCTAGAGAAGCCAAAGTCTCTCAAACTAATGGTCTCAAGCAATGGGCTCCCTCAGTTTTCAAGCCCTGCCATAAACAGCGGAAGGCAGTACACATAACTTCTTTGAAATAAGTGGTATAAAGGAGTGGAGCCTCAAGCTGTTTATCCAAGACAAAGTTTAATAACATAGAGTTATTGTTTCTGAAAATCTGGGCAATTCTTCTTAATTTGGACCAGATACTTAAAGGCCCTCCCTACATACCAACTAGTTCCTAGGGTGGCTTGGAAAGGAAATACTTTTTAATATATTGCTGGGCTTAAGAAAGGTAATGGAAACCTCCAATCCTTTCCTACAGCTCCAGCAGTCAAAATAAGCTAACAATAAAATTTGAAATGTGAATTCTGATGTGGAGTGGTGAATATTAAGCAAAAGAGAAAGATTCGCCGAAGGCAATACTCATGCCAGGCCTGCTATTTGAAGACTGAGTGTTGGCCCAGCAACCAGAGGGGCCGCTAATCCAAAGACTTATGCCTTAAATTCTGAACTCTTAAAGGAAGCTCAAGTAGTTAAAGGTTAGTACTACCTTTAGCTTCTGATAGAAGTAAATGCAAATCCTCTCTTGGGAAGAAATTTCCTATTTATACCTTCAGGATTCTTGCAGAATAAGGTCAAACACAAATGAGATCATAATCAAAAGAGTTCTGTCAAATATGCAAGATAACAAACCTGAATGAGAGGTAATCTGCGGAAATAACAAGCTTTAAATTTAGAAAACCCAAGGTTCTCAAATGTTGCACTTATCAGTATAGAATGTATTAAGTCAATTATGTAGGAAAGGTTTAAAGAAATAAAAGGTGGGATCATAAGAATGAGCAAGCAATGGTGAATTTTTAAATGCTCAGGTTAGAGAGAACAAAAGAGAACATTTAGAATGAAAAATCTAATTTTTGAAATTAAAAATGTTTAATGGATGGTAAAATACAAAATAGGCATAACTGATAAGAGAATTAATAAACTCATACTGTTCAGGAAGAATGGTTAAGGTATTTATGAACTTCAGACTTTCTTTAGTATGCTATGCATGGTAAAATTTCAAAATGTCAATGATTAAAAGAGCAGAAATAGAGGCTAAAACTTTTAAACACTAAAGGAAGAAAAGTAAACTTAGAAAAACAAAAATGCAATCAAGTTTTTAAAATTCAAGAAAGGAGAAAAAGGAGTATAGAGAAAATGAGACAAAAAAGACAAAACTAAGAAGATGAAAGTAAATCAAAATATATCAATAACCACAATAAATATATCTAGCTTACAAATCTACTTCTTATAAGAGGCAAGCAAAACATAAGGACATAGAATGATTGGCATGCATACACTGCTATATTTAAAATATATTACCAACAAGGACTTATTGTATAGCACAGGGAACTCTGCTCAATATTCTGTAATAACCTAAATGGGAAAAGAATTTGAAAAAGAAGAGATACTTGAATATGTATAACTGAATCACTGCACTGTACATATGAAACTAACACAACATTGTTAATCAGCTATACTCCACCATAAAATAAAAATTAAAATAGATAAATAAATAAATAATTTTTATTTTAAGTAAAGGAATGGGTAGATAAACAACTAGGATTTACTATATTCCCCAGGGAACTATATTCAACATCTTGTAATAACCTATAATGGAAAAGAATGTGAAAAATAAAAAATAAATAAATATATATATATATTTCAGTTCTAACTGAATCACTTTGCTGCACACCTGAAACTAACATCAATATTGTAAATCAACTATACCTCAATTTTTAAAAATGCTAAAAAAAATAAAATAAAGGAAGGGGAACAACTTATATATAAAGCCATGGAAATTTTGAAAGAGATGGAATAAGAGTTACCTGACAAACTCTAATAAAAACAAAGCTCAGTATCTATAATAATATCAGAAAAACTATAGACTTTAAAACTAATGCAATACTTAGATTAAGAAGATCACATCATTGTGATAAAAGGTCCAATTCACCAGGATGACATAATAATTAACTTGTATGTACCTACTAAAATAATCTCAAACTACATTAAGCAAAAATTGATAAAACCCAGTTGTCAAATGTGTTCTATTCTCAAAGACTAGTGGGTTAAAAAGACCAAGAAAAAACAAAAATATAAAATATTTTAATTCTAATTAAGTATGACTTAATAAACATTTATTAATTTGCTCACCCAGCAATTAAAGGATGTACATATGTGTCAGGTGTAAACACATTTGTAAAAAATGACCATGTAATACACCATGAAGAATGTATACTGGTTTCAAAACATGCCTACAAATGTTTTGGCACATTTTCCATTGATGTATGAGTTCTATGTCATATTTTCTTGATCTGGGAGTAGTTATAACTAACTGCTTTGGCCAATGGAGTTTGATGGAAATAATACTATGCGACTTTAAAGGCTAAGTTATAAAATGACACACCAATTTCTCCTTATTTGCTCTTGGAGCCCTGAGCCTCAAGATGAGAAGTCCAGCTACCCTGAGGCCACCAAGTTGGGGAGATCACATGTTAGCACTCTAGTCAACCATCCCAGCTGAGCCCAATCTTCCAATCATCCTTGCCAACACCCCAGACATGTAATGAAACCATCTTGGACACTCTAGGCCAGTCCATGCAGTGATGCCACATGGAACAAAATATTCACTCATACAACCCTGTCTAAAAGTCTGACCCACAAAATTCAGTAGGTAATTGAAACAGTAGTCTTAAATTTTGAAGAGCAAAAATTATACAGACCACATTCTCTGATCTCAGTGCAATTAAGGTTGCAGTCAGTAACAGGAAGATAAATTTAACAATGCCCTTACGTTTAGAAAATTAAAACTAAATAAGTTATGAAGAAAAGGAAAGAGTATAAAGGTAGAAATTTTAATAATAATTACTAATGTTAATTAAAGTTCTACATATGAAATACTGTGGGATAAAGCAAAAGGGATAGAGAAAAATGTACAGCTTCAAGTATTTGTAATAGAAAAGAAGAAAAAATAAAAAGGTTGAAAAAGTTTAGTTAAGTGTATAATTTAAGAATTAACTAAGAAACCTTAGAATAAACCCAAAGACATCCTACACTTAGCTCAAAACCTCACAAACATTTAGGTATTCAGGCTCAATCAAATAACCCATACAATTCTTATTCCACAATTCAGAGTTAATCATCTTCAATTAATCCTTTTATTATCATCATAAAGTCCTGAATTAAATATTTGTTTTAGGTTACCAAAGAGGGTTAACTGGGCCAGTTGGACCAAATTAACCACAGAGCCAAGATGTTATAAATAAATAAATAAATAAAAAATAAATAAAAACAAGGTTCAATCCCAGTTAGGTTCTCCCCTGTAAAATTCTGTGGTCATATGGAATACTGCTGTCTGGAGAGTGTTTACTTAAGTGACATTATTTTTTTATGTTTTACCACTTCCTTCTAATTTTTCTTCTCAGTGCACAGTTATTGTCTGATGCTTCAGGTCTTTCCTACAATCTGTAAGGTTCTTAAAAAAAACCAAAAAACTACAATGATATTCTAATACATGACACCAAAACTTACCTAGTAAATCCTTGTCAATTCATACACGAGATAAAAACGTAATGGATGATGTTATTCTCTTAATATTTTTACATATTATCTTCAAGAGATATGAGTAAATCAATAAACACTACAATCAATATGCTTTACGATATCCTCTGTTAATCTGCAGTATAATCCAGAGTAAAGATTCATTTTTTACCACAGCAGTACACCTTCTCTCTATGCTGACAGTGCTTCACCTCAAGCAAACAACTCAACACATCTTGTCCCTTTGGTAATGTCTGTGAGTAATGGTGTGCCTTCTTAAATTCTTTTTTATTCTTCCCAGGTGCAAACTTTATCTCCTTCAGTTACATAATAAGCTAGAGATAAGATCTCACAGCAATCCTGTTTTAGTAAATACTAGTTGATGGTGAGAAAATGGATCACTAAGGCAGGACAATAATTGTCAAGAGCTTCCTTTGGTAGATGTTATGTTGAGAAGTAATTTTCATTATCATTGTTATTACTATGCTAAAAGATGACCAGATACTCATAATTTTAAGACTAAACTTCCCATCTCATTGACAAGTCAGGAATATGTTGAGCGATTATATTATTCTTGTCCCACAGAAGGGGAAGATTCCTATTTTCCCCTTCTGTTGGGATAACCTATGATTGCCACTTTGATCAGCACTTATTTCCTCCTTCTTAACCAACTCAAATAATGATACTGATGACGACTGAGCACTTTCTACGTGTCAAGTACTGCTCTAAGAGTTTTACATATATTCTTATTCTACTCCTTATATCACTATGAAGTAGCTGCTATTTTCATTCTGTTTTGAAATGGGGAAACTGAGGCACTGAAAGTTTAAGTAACTTGTACAATGTTATAGTTAGTGATGGACCCTGGATTAAAATGAAGAGGCCAATCCTTTATGTACCTTTTTATATCAGGATAAAAAGAAAAAGAAAAAAAGTTTCAGAGTTGCGTGCCATGGCATTGTAAATGGTGGTGCAAACACGGAAAGAGATCGGTTAGGAACTCTTAGATTCTTTTCCTCCCTCCTCCCTCTCACCACACTCTCCCTACTCCCTCGCTTTCTTATTTGGGTCTAACATTGAAACAGCAGCCAACATCTCCTCTTGAAGCAGACTTTAACATTCAGACAATCTAATCAACAAATAAACTTATGACGCGATCATGCAAACCAAAGGATTCCTTGTCATTTTTCATAAGATATTGAGTGTTTCTTCTTATCACTCAATCATCAACTTTGTAATGCTCAGCTAGACACCAGGAGAAAGAAAAAAACAAATAAAAGACGTGATTCTTACCAGGAAAAAGGCACAAAATAATTGGTTACCCATAGCACATAGACAGGGGGAAAATGACTAGAAATGTTTTCAACCCAATGCACAAATGATCGCATTGTAAAGAGAACAAAACCACATAACAGAAATGTAAGATGAAATTTCCTATCATAATGAAACGGCATCACAAAGGGAAAGTTTCCTGGAAAGTGGAGATTAGAACCAGGCTTTAAAGGTGTGGAAGGGGAGGAGAGTTGCCAGCTGTTCCTCTCCTGACAAACGTCTAGACAGAATTATCTCAGGTGCACAGTGCACAATGGGCTCCCTAAAGGGTAATGCTTCACAGCCCTGTTACTGGATACCATTTTCCTCTATGCCACATTGCCCGAGTACTGCATCCACTATACATTTTCCATGGGGCTGAAAACAGAACTCTGCTTTCTGGAATGACAATTGTTACAAACACATTCCGTTCCGAAAACATAAAATCTGGAGGATTCTCTCAAAGCAAAGCCGAGAAATACAAGTGCCATTCGTCTTCTGTCTTGGCTCTCCAAACTCTCTTGAAGAAAATTATTTCATTTTGGACTTTCTCAGGGAGAAACATCAATTCTAAGATCTAGAGTCTTGAGGGTTAGTAGTGGGACTTCAGAGCTGGGGAATTCAGTAAGAAAATGAAAGTCTGAGAAAGCAGGAAGAATTTATAATGAAAATAAGCAGAAAAGAGGGCAAAAGAAGGCTTACATCAAAGGCAGAATCCTACAGGCCAAAATTTCTAAACTTTAAGAATTTTATAAACTTTATCTCCTTCAGGGATTCTTTATATTTAAAGGTGTCATGGACAGCACAGTTCCTTTTCAGCCTCCTCAGTTCAGCTCATCTTTCCACTGGACCTTTTGCAAAGTAAAAAGCTGACGGTCAGAATAAGTGGTTTCAGTAGTTGCTGCTCTAGGCTTTGATTTGGGGAGAAAGAGGGCCTGCTATCTGGACTTTGGCCTTGTGGATTGGGTTATATGCAGCAGTTCTGATCTTCTCCTTTGTAGCAGTGGAAAGCCGTATGTTTTCTCCTTCCTTTTCTTGGTCGATTTTTGTCTAGCTGTCTTGACATCTCAAGAGGTAGCTCATGAGAAGATCTCAGTAACTAGTAAGTGAATCTCTACTAAAAAGTGAACAAATAAATGGTCCCAACTTTTCAGAAATATAGGACGTAGATCTATTCTCCTTCATCCTTTCTCTCTCTCTCCTGGTCTAAATAAGCTGCCCTGTTCCTATAAATCACTGAGAAGTTACAGAATTTCTCAAGTCTGCCTGCTGGAGATGTATAAGAAAAATGATGCTCTCTTATTTTTTTAGTTTCACAGGCAGAGTCAAGAAATCTTTATTATGCCAAAAGATTCACCCAAGCAAAAACTGTCAATGGCATTAAGTCAGGTTTCCCATATTTATCATATTCCTGCCATATCTGCTCTCTTGATCATGAAGCTAAGAGAACACAGGCAGTTTTCCAAAGAAAACACTTGAGTACCTTCCTACAAACACTAACTGCTACCTTGAATATTATATTTAAATCTGTAGTACACACAGGGACATCACTCTTTATTCAGGAAATGTCCTTGTTTCATATTTCTTGCCTAAGAGGTAGATGTGCTATACTTCTGTAGTTTGGTGGGGAAACAGAAAGTAGAGTTTCTTTAAAGTTCAATAAGGCCTGACATTGTGAAATAGAGGGATGGAACTCAGAATTAGAGTACAACTTATCTCTTCCTCAAGGATATACCTCAGATAACAAAATAATGTGGATATCACTAAATCATCATCTAATGTGGCGAAAAAATGATAGCATCAGAAGACAAAGATGACAATTCTGGGCGATGAGTATTAGTATTTGACAGTCACAGCATTAACTGAAACAGCTATCATCACATCAAAGTTATCAGAGACAATGGCTTCTGCTTAATATGATCTGACTTTATATTCATTGCAAAATTAATGAGGACTTTGTAAAAAAAACATATATTTTTCTATGAAATCATGACATTGAAAGTTACCTTTGAGATTATCTACTGCCATCTTTTTCACAGATCCACAATGCAAAAGATTCTTCATCTCTTCATCCACTTATCTCTGCCACTTTAAGTTGCAGAAAGACTCACAGTTTTCTACTGAATTAATTTATCTTCAAGGGGGTCTTCCCTGGTGGTCCAGTGATTAAGAATCGGTCTTGCAATGCAGGGGATGCCAGTTCAATCCCTGGTTGGGGAACTAAAAGCCCACATGCCACAGGGCAACTAAGCCCAGTGCCACAACTAGAGAGAAGCCTGTGCACTGCAACGAAAAATCCCACGTACTGCAATTAAGACCCAATGCAGCCAAAAGATAAAGTTTTTTTTAAAAAATTATCTTCTGGGATATCACAAAGAGAATTTAATGGAGATTTAAATTTTCTAAAAATCAATTTTGGGTAGTAGGAAGAAGGAAGTGTGACACTTCCAAATTATTGCAAGTTTTTTTTTAATTTTTTAATTTTATTTTTTTATACAGCAGGTTCTTATTAGTTAACCATTTTATACACATCAGTGTATACATGTCAATCCCAATCTCCCAATTCATCACACCCCACCAACAAGCCCCCACCACTTTCCCCCCTTGCTGTCCATACGTTTGTTCTCTACATCTGTCTATTTCTGCCCTGCAAACCGGTTCATGTGTACCATTTTTCTAGGTTCCACATATATGTGTTAATATACAATATTTCTTTCTCTTTCTGACTTACTCCACTCCGTAGAAAGTCTCTAGATCCATCCATGTCTCTACAAATGACCCAATTCTATTCCTTTTTATGTCTGAGTAATATTCCATTGTATAAACGTACCACATCTTCTTTATCCATTCGTCTGTCGATGGGCATTTAGGTTGCTTCCATGACCTGGCTATTGTAAATAGTGCTGCAATGAACATTGGGGTGCACGTGTCTTTTCGAATTATGGTTTTCTCTGGATATATGCCCAGTACTGGGATTGCTGGGTCATATGGTAATTCTATTTTTAGTTTTTTAAGGAACCTCCATACTCTAAGGTTTTTTTTGTTGTTTTTTTTATCACAATTGGTGAAACTGGTAAAATATGATGTCCCAACATGTTCCTCACAAAGAGAGTCAATTCTATCTACTCTTTCACCTGTGCAGCTTTAAGGGGAAGAAAAACTAGCATATATTAAGTGCTTGTTACAATATTATACTAGGTATCTTACATGTAGTCTCATTTTATCTTAACAGCAATTCAGTGATATAGGTATTTCATCCAATTCCCAGATGATAACACTAAACTCAAAGACGCCAGAGTGATAAGCTAAAAAGTGGTAGGGCTATAATTTAGTATCAGATCTGCCTGACTTCAAAGTCCATACTCTTTTTTTCCTTGCATGTGAAAAATTCTGGGAAAAAAACTGCCCCCAGTAAAGACTGTAAATCCACAGAAGTTCACTTCATAATTACAGGAGGTGTTTTCTTTTGTTTCTTTATAGATTGTTTCTTCCATTTGAGAAGGAATTATTTTTACCACTTCAAACTTTGAGTGATTTACATTTGCATTAAGTCTTCTAGCAAATACTTGTTGAATGCTTAATTGTGAGGAATTAGAAGTACTAATATATATGACATATACCATGTGTAAGTATAAAACTGAAATGTAAATTCAAGGTTTAATATGGTCTGATGAATGAACTGATTGAAATAATATATCTATAATAGTACTCATTATGTTTCCTGCCCAAGACCAACAAATGGAAATTACATATCCATCAAGAACAGTAGCACAGTAAGACCATGATTCTCCACATGTTCGAGTGAGGAGGCATGCTCCTTTTGGGGTGCATATCAGACCCCAATGGATGGCTTGAGTATTGAAAAAAGCATCTTCTTATTCTCAACAGATCTATCCCCAAAGGTGAGTATGGAAACTTAGCAAATCTGGTAAACTCTTTACCAAATATTCTGATTTTTCTTCTTAGAGCAGTTCTCTCTGGGGAAAGAGTATATATCCCTACAGCCTAGAATTCAGAAATGTCCAGGTGACTTGCTTTGGCCAATGAAATGTGGACAGAAGTGATATGTGGCACTTGCAGACATGAACTTTTTTTTTTTAAGAGAGTAAAAATTTTAATTTACTGATAAAAAAAAGTAAAGATTCCTCACAGAATATTGTATATCTTGGCAATATATGCTTCAAAGACTCTTATGTTAAATGATTCTAAAAGGACATATTTAAAAGCATATGAATATTCTACATTTTAAAAGCCATATCTTTTGTTCATTTACCACACAAACTAAACTTTACCATGCATTAGTCCATCAAAGCTCATAATCATTTGAGAAGGGTATGATTACATGAATATTAAAAATAAAGAATATATTTCAGAAAGATCAAGGGACTTGTCTCAAGACACACAGCTAGGAAGAAACAAGGTAAGACTTAAATATTCTCATACAAGAACTCAAGATATTAAAACTATTTAAAAATATATATTCCAGCATATATTCTCTTTTTTTTTAACATCTTTATTGGAGTATAATTGCTTTACAATGGTGTGTTAGTTTCTACTTTATAACAAAGTGAATCAGCTATACATATACATATATCCCTATAACTCCTCCCTCTTGCGTCTTCCTCCCACCCTCCCTATCCCACCCCTCTAGGTGGTCACAAAGCACCGAGCCGATCTCCCTGTGCTATGTGGCTACTTCCCACTAGCTATCTATTTTACATTGGGTAGTGTATATATGTCCATGCCACTCTCTCACTTCGTCCCAGCTTACGCTTTCCACTCCCTGTGCCCTCAAGTCCATTCCCTACGTCTGCGTCTTTATTCCTGCCCTTAGGTTCTTCACAACAATTTTTTTTTTTTAGATTCCATATATATGTGTTAGCATATGGTATTTGTTTTTCTCTTTCTGACTTACTTCACTCTGTATGACAGACTCTTGGTCCATCCACCTTACTACAAATAACTCAATTTCATTTCTTTTTATTCCATTGTATATATGTGCCACATCTTCTTTATCCATTCATCTGTTGATGGACACTTAGGTTGCTTCCATGCCCTGGCTATTGTAAATAAAGCTGCAATGAACATTGTGGTACATGACTCTTTTTGAATTATGGTTTTCTCAGGGTACATGCCCAGTAGTGGGACTGCTGGGTCATATGGGAGTTCTATTTGTAGTTTTTTAAGGAACCTCTATACTGTTTTCCATAGTGGCTTTATCAATTTACATTCCCACCAAGAGTGCAAGAGGGTTCCCTTTTCTCCACACCCTCTCCAGCTTTTACTGTTTCTAGATTTTTTGATGATGGCCATTCTGACTGGTGTGAGGCGATACCTCATTGTAGATTTGATTTGCATTTCTCTAAAGATTAGTGACGTTGAGCATCCTTTCGTGTGTTTGTTGGCAATCTGTATATCTTCTTTGGAGAAATGTCTATTTGGGTCTTCTGCCCATTTTTGAATTGGGTTGTTTGTTTTTTTTTTATTGAGCTGCATGAGCTGCTTATAAATTTTGGAGATTAATCCTTTGTCAGTTGCTTCATTTGCAAGTATTTTCTCCCATTCTGAGGGTTGTCTTTTCGTCTTGTTTATGGTTTCCTTTGCTGTGCAAAAGCTTTTAAGTTTCATTAGGTCCCATTTGTTTTTGTTTTCATTTCCATTTCTCTAGGAGGTGGGTCAAAAAGGATCTTGCTGTGATTTATGTCATAGTGTGTTCTGCCTATGTTTTCCTCTAAGAGTTTTATAGTGTCTGGCCTTACATTTAGGTCTTTAAAACGTTTTGAGTTTATTTTTGGGTATGGTGTTAGGGAGTGTTCTAATTTCATTCTTTTACATGTAGCTGTCCAGTTTTCCCAGCACCAGTTATTGAAGAGGCTGTCTTTTCTCCATTGTATATTCTTGCCTCCTTTATCAAAAATAAGGTGACCACATGTGCGTGGGTTTATCTCTGGGGCAAACATGAACTTTAACAGTTTGCGGTTCTCCATGTCTTTTTTACTTATACCACCAAACGTGAAATGTTCAAAATAGACATTGCTCTGTCATATCAGGTTTGGGGCAAAGAAAACGTGAAGCAAACTCACAAATGACCTCTAATAGACTTGTTCCTTGCATGAGTGAGAAATTTGTGACTTTAAGCACTGCGAAAGGGGTCCCTTTGTTATTGTGACATAGCCAAGCTTATTCTAATAATATCATTAGTCAGGGAAAATATCATTCTTTCTTGATAATCACTGATTTAGTGAAGTTTATAGCATACAAGCACTCCCTTCTATAATTATTTCTCTCAGTTGACTTTTTGAAAGGTAATGAACAACAGATAGTTCAAGATTACATTATGACAAGCATCTACAGTACATCCACTCCCAATGTTGATTTTAATGTTCATTTTAGTTTTAACAATTAGTTAATGTGGAGGGAGGACTTATATCCTCTTAGGACAAATAAGGAGGCTAACAAAGATGTTTGTCTTAATAGAAGAGATAAGCCAAGTAAATGCCCATATCCATCATTTTCTAAGAAATGATCATAGGTAGTCCCTGACCAAGAAATGGATGACAGATGATAGGTAGGTAGGTAGGTAGGTAGGTAGATATAAAGAATTCTATTCCTAAATCAAGTCTAATTTTAACCTAGAGAGAGATTTAAGTAGCTACAACAAAGTATACTGCTCAACCACCAATTTTGTTTTGTTTTGGTTTATTTTCAGTAAAACACCCATAGTTCCAAGTAAAAAAGCTACCTATTAAAAAATAATATAAAATTATTCCAAAACATACTTCTAGACAGCTATATGTGAAGTTATTATTTATAAATTAGTTAAAACACCTACCACTGTTAATGACTTTGGTTTTAAAGCAGTTGATCTAGATGCTTTCTCTCTTCCAGGATGAGATAGCAGAGTCACTTCTTTATTAAAGCCACTCCTAACTCATTATGCTAAAATCATGCCATCTTCATGATGAGATGCCTAGAAGATGGAAATGCTTCTAGATCATCTGAACATGGAATTAAATTATATGGGAAAAGATTAAAGAGACAAAAAGGGGAACTAAAATGCATCTCCTTCTCAATCACTTTGGAAATTATTGTCTGAAGTATAAAGAGACCATTCTCACTGACATTGTTTTGGCTTAGATGCAGTCTGGGATCTATATTAACAGTCAAATATAACAAATTTCTACCTATGGAGTCAAAAGCCAAAGAAAGAGCATTAAAATCTGAGATATTATTATCACATTACTCCTGTATTATTCTTGGAATTTCATACAAAAGAATATGGGTTTATTAGGCATCTCCAGTAGAAGTGATAGACCTCCCTGAGCTCACTAGCTCCACACATCAAACATTGAGCTAAGAAGTATAAGCTTATAACTTATCAAGCTTGTATGTGTCATGTTTTAGACTGAACATCTTGTATTTCATTGTGTTTATAATTTAGAGAAAATAAAGGGCTGTTCTGGGCCCAGTGAGGCAGTATCCTACCCATTGAACAGGTAAAGGTTAACAAGTTAACAAGATTGGAACTCAGCATTTCACAGTTGCCTTTAAATACTCATGATGCAACAACTGTTTCCTGGGTGGAATTTAGCTACTGATGACTGCACTTCTCCATCATGCTGCTTATTTCTAAACATATTAATTTCACACTGACATTTGTTTTATGAACATTTGATTCTCAGAGTTAAGAAAACAGCTTAACTAGGAGAACAGATATGCAAAAGTAAAGGTTATTTATATAATCACTAACAGCGATGTTTAAGACTCTTGGAACTGCTGTGAAATTTTAGGGTTATAATATCATACCATACACTTTGAAAAATTAATTCAAATTAGTTTGGAAATGAGCATGTTTATATCCACTGAAAATTTCATTAACAATAGAAATATGGGGTTATAATCAAAGAAATGGTAGAACACTAGAAAGATGTCTACAGAGATTAAAATTGGGTCCTTTTTTAATATCTTCATTAAAGATCTAAAATTAATAACAAGCTGATTATTCAAATGTACAAATATTAAGAAAGAATAATAATAAGGTCATTAGAAAAGAATTGTAGGTACTTAAAAATTAAATATCAAAATTAGATTAATTATAAATAGCAAACATCTAGAAAATAGATATAGATATTAGAAAAGGAGAAGGTAAAAGATCTGGAAAGCAGTAATGTAAATAAATAAATCTACAATATTATGTGAAAATCTCAACATTATCTGGAAAGAAGCTCTCCTACAGCTGGGAGAGTTAAGCCTTTCTATATTTAACAAGACCTCAACTATCTGTCCCATTAGATATTGCCCTGTGTAAGGCAATGAAGATTGCTAACAATTATTACATGGATGGGAATAATATAAGGCACTGAAGACCACACCTTGTTCTTTTGATACTATGGTATCAAAACTAGTCCACATGATTTTCAAAGCCTGATGAAAAGAAAACCAATCATTCAATACTCTGGGGCAAGCAAATATTCCATAATGAATCTCCTAGTCCTTATATTACACTTAACCTGTAATTAATCCCCTCCAGTTCAAATCACCCACTTTGTGGTAATTCTCAGGGCTTCTGTGGAAAGCAGGACTATAAACCATCTCTTCCTCATCTCCCGAATGAAAAGTGTGGCTATCTTAGAGCCAAAGCCACTATAATCTAACATATTCTCTCAAAATGGTACATAGTTTATCAGCTTTCTTATTATCCAGGGTCACTGTCTGGCAGGGCAGAGATAAAAGAAATCACTGGAGACGGTGCTCTGAATATATTGACAGAGAAACACCAGGGCCTTGACCACCACAGTTCTGGAAACTGTTCTTGGCAGAGTATTCTAATGTGTTGGCCATCAGCTGTTAATCACGGTGAGTTTACAGACTCCAGCATGGAGTAAAAGTCCACATATCTGATGTGGCCATAAAGTGTCTCTTGGAGAGTCCTGAGGAAGGGCCTCTAGAACTGTATTTTTTTAAATTAGGGAATGAAGGTAAATTTCAAAATGTGTATATGAATGGTCTTACCTTTGAGGCTAAATAAGAACGAGTAAGAAATAACACATCCCATCAACTGGTCCAATGACTCTCTGACCTTTAAACTCAGGGAACAGAGAAACAGGAGCAACTGCAATTGCTGACTGAAAGACAGTCTGAAAGATGGTCAGTCTATGTTCTGACCATTAATATAGGCAGGAGTCAAGGGTGATAAGGGCAAAAGAGCAAAACTGCCATTCTGCCTGGATAAACTCTTTTCCAGCTTTTCCAGATAACAAAAGCAGACAGTCTAAAAAGGTTAATGCTAATGACATTCACCACTGAAAAATGAGCTTAGGTGCCCCTTCAGCTCATCCTCTTTCCTCTTGGATAATCATAATAGATAGCTGTTCCCTGTGGTTAAACAACTGGGTAATTACTAAAACAATTTGCAATAAACAGACATTTATAACATTGAAACATAAGAAAGGCAATAAACTGACATTTCAAAGGCATTTTACTGAAGGAATCTTGCAGTTTTCAAGTTGAAAGGAGTTGTTTTGGCAGAACTACAAAGACAATCTTATCTAAGATACATGTTATCTCCCTTCAAAAATCTTCCATGGATGAGATTTCAGTTTCGTGGCTTTCATGAGCATATTTTGAAATTAAAAATTTAATATGTAATATTTCAATGTGCTAAGCCAAGTCAGTCATTGATTAGTTATTCTTCAATAAAATACCAGGAAAAGTAAGGTTGTGAACAGCCATATTCTAAAGATCTATAAGAAAGTCAAGATGGTTCTCCTATCACTCAGAAAGTTATCATGAGTTTTCTTTCTAGAGCTCCATGTAACTTCTATAATTCATTTCTGCACATATTTTTTATTTAATTGTATGTCTCTTCCTTGATTGTAACCATTTCTAAGTTACAGATTTTGACTTTGTATTTTCAGTGTCTATCCCAATATCTGACATATTGTAGATGTTAAAGAAATATTTTCTGAATGAACAAAGTAGAAGTGTTTTGTGCTGTGAAACACAACCTCAGATTTTCTCAAGGACTTCCACTTACATATTAACATTCTTCTCTTTTTTGTTACCAATTTCTTCCTCCCTATTGGATTAAGTTCCTGTGTCTCAAACTTCTCTAAAACCTCCCTTTACCCCACATACCACTCCAGCTATTTCTCTCTCTTGTTCCCTCCAATTTCTAGTCCCTGTCATCACTTTGTCACCTCCCATTTATTCTTCCATCCGCTCCATTCTGACTCCCTACCTTACCATTGCAAAGACATTCTTGATCAGGTCTTTAATGGCTTCCGTGTTGAAAATCCAATGGATGCTTCTCTTTTTGTATTTACTCAAAATTCTCATATTTTTACACAGCTAAATATTCCCTCCTTTTTTATTCACATTTGTCTTTCAGAATTCAGTCCTCAGCCCTCTTCTCTATCAATATTCTTTGTCTCAATAATCTAGTTCATTTCCAAGTCTTAAAATATTATCCACATACTGACTTCCCAATTTTTATCTCCTTTTTATTATTATCCACATACTAATGACTTGCAAACATTTATCATCACATATTGATGACCCTGATATTTTTCTGAGCTCCTTACTCATATAGCCAATGGGTTCCATGACTTCTTTTACTTGGATGATTTAACATGTTCAAAGGAGCCTCGTGATACCCTCAACTTGGTTTCCTAACTAGTCTTTTCTTAGTAAATGATACCACCAAATTGCTCAAGCCAAAAACTACAGGATTTAATCTTCACTCTTCCCTTTTCCAGATAAATCCCTGTAAGATCCATAAACAAACTGTCAGTTCTACCTCCAAAGTAAACTCAAATCTAGTCACTTTACCTCATCCTCATTGCTATCCGCCTAGTTCAAGTCAACCCTGTTACTGGAATTCTTTTCTATAGTGGCCTCCAAACTGCAGTAGTCTCCCTCCTTCAACTGCTGCTCCTCACACACTCAATTTATCTTCCACTCACCCATCAAGATCTTTTTAAAAGGCAAATCAAATTGCATTGTTTCCCCACTTAAAACCCTCTTCCCCAAAGCACTGTGAAAATAATTCAAACTCCTTACCAAGATTCATAAGGTCCAAGCATGTTCTGGCCCTGGACCACCTCTCCAATTTCATCTTCTACTCTTCAACCACTCATGCTTCCTTTCTTTCCTTGAAAACCCTGAGCTTTTTCCAAATGAAGAGCTTATGCCTTTGTTCCTTTCGCATGAACTTGTTCTTCCCTTGGCTTTTGCATGGCTACTTCCATCTCATCTTTCAAGTCTCATTTCAAACAGCACCTGCTCAGAGAGGCTATCCATGAGCACCCTACCTAAAGTAGTCCTCCCCAACCCCTCAGCTTAGTTATACTCTTTCGTATCAAGATATTTACCACAATCTGAAATTATTTTGTTTACTGCCTGTTTGCTCTAACTAAAATATAAAAGTTCATTTGCTTTATTTCTGAAACCCAGAATAGAGTATGGCAAATAATAAGTATCTAACTCATGTGTTAAAGAATGAATGGACATATGACAAGTGTAGTAATTTAAGAGTCATGTACTCTTAAAAATATTACTCTTACATAAAATCCTAACCACTACTATAGATTCCCTTTTTTGGTAGGAATCAACCAGGAAAACATGAAACATATGGATTACTTCATTGAATTGTTTTACTAGGAGTTTTTTTGTGTTTTTTTTTTTTGTAAAGGAGGGGGCTATTATCCTAGAACCCCTGTCTCATCTCTGTACCTTTAAGTCAGATCTAATATTTCCACTGGACAAAGAAAAAAGTTGAGCTACAGAAGCACAAAAGTTTCATTCTATGGCCAACTCAACTCTTTCTCATTGTCTTTGGCTCTGACCTTGTTTCCATCCACTCCAAACCCCTAAATGCCTCTCGCTTTTCAGAATCAATGATCTGTTGGCTTACACTTAGACTATCCCTAAATATTCTTGAATTACTCTTATCCCATTGGCTCTTTTCCTTCCATACCACGTTGATTACGATGCATCAAGTTATGATGACTTGTAACTCCACCTTGAGTAGGAAGTTCCATGGTAAGGATCAGCTCAATTTTCTTTCTCTCTCTTACCCAAAGGGGATGGTTGGCAGATTTGGCAAATAAAAATACAAGATTCCTAGTTAAATTTAAATTTCAGATAAATAATTTTTTAAAAAAATAAATAGATCCCACATTTGCATGGAACGTATTTGCAATATTTGAAAAAATTCATTCATTGTATCTGAAATGGAAATTTATGTAGGTGTCCTGGATTTTATCTGGCAACCCTACCAAAGAAAAGGATGGGTTTTCTCAAACATTGGTCCAAATGAGGAGAAAGGTTCTCTCTGATCCTGAGATCCCAGATATGGAAAATGAAAGAAGTAAGCGAGCTTATGCATAAATTTATCAAGAATTTATTGAGCATATATCTTATACTAAGCACTGTTGGAATTACTGGACATTCAGTGGCCAAAAAAAAAGTCAGGGCCAATCCAAGCTAATCATCCAGCAGAGGAAAGAGACAATAAAAATTTAAATAAACAAGTAAGTTCAGCTACTATCCTGCTTTCTCAAATTTTTCCTCGGATTTTCTCTCTCTTTCTCTTTCTCCCTCTCTCTTTCTCTTTCTCCCTCTCTCTTTCTCTCTTTTCCTCTCTCTCTCACTCTCGTTCTCTTTCACACACACACACACACACACACACACACACACACATGCCTACACATACCACATTCTAACAGGAAATTGCAGTTTTAGTTATTTATACATTTAACATAGTTCTGTTTTACTTTTCTCATAATTAAGCAATGGCCTCCTTTCAGAAAGACACAAACAATATTATTACCATTTTACCAGTAATATTACAGAAAAACTAAATTGTACTGGTGTTATCATACAACTTGCAGAATTTTTTTGAGATCTTGATTTGATTTTTAGATTTTAAAGCAGAGTAAAACTCCCTTTTCATCTAAATAGCAGTGAGTTTATTATGAATGGACTGCCTTTACGATACTTATCATCCAGATATGCCTTATTATTTGTTCTATTAATATGCTCTGCAGTTATCTATTACATTGGGGCAAAAAGTTTTGGCTCTAAGCATGAATTAGTTGGTGGTAATGTAAAGTTAAATACTATACATGCCATAGCCTGGAAAAGTCAAGGAAATGTGTTCTAAAGTCCTTTATTGACCTGATATGCTGAAGGTTAAAGAAGTTTGTATGGAAGAAATGATTAATTTTTTTAAAATAATATTGAAGCAGAACAAAGACATACCAGAGGTAAAAAGTTGAGGGACTGTCCTCCCTGATGTATAGACCTGAATGAAGAATGATTTATCTAAAATTGTTCCCCACCTCTGACTTCCAGAAGCAAGCAGCAGAATATGAAAAACACTTGTTCTAGCAGCAAGGGCTAACACAATGAAGACCAGTGTGGTTGGCAGGGCTCCTACTGAAGCCTGTTCCTGTTCTTCAGTGTCCTCAATGATTTCAGCTTTCCCCAGCCCCTCCTATATGCTTCCTCTAATCTCACACACCCTTGGGACCTTATGTTCAAGCCGTGATGATCAAGCTGAATAGAAGTTTTAACCTTTTTGCATCAGCATTCTCCAGCCTAAAGCATCCTGTCCTTAGTACTAAGAGGAGAAAAAGAAATGACAACGCTGTTAATCGTTCCAATCACTAAGCCCATATTGCTTCAATTCAGTTTCAAAAGTCTGAATATCACCAAGTCTCAATTCAATCAACCCCATGTAGGCTATGTTAAAAATTCTACTGAAAACTGTAAGTTTTCATCAGTGATTAGACTAAGCCTGAGGCCATTCCAAGATACTGGTGAAAAGTTTAAATTATGAATTGTTATTAAAATGGAGTTTCACTACTTTTCTGCATGTTCAATATCTGAAATTAGGTCAACTCAATCCTACCTTGTAGATACCTTACTACAAAAAAATATAATCAACATTAATTGTATTCATTTGCTCAAAAAAATGTGTTCAGTGGCTACTATATTTTGGGTATTGTGAGAGGCACTTAAGGATACTACTATAATAAATATAGTTGTTAACTATCTAACGGTTAACCGATCTGTTATATGTAAATAATGCTTTCAAAATATTTGATATCCCTGGAAAATATTATACATTATTTAAAACACTTGAAGATATTCAAACACTAATGATTAGGAAAATATTTATTCTTTTATCCCTAGACAAGTAGATATGTGGAGTCTTCAAGTTATTTACATTCTGATGAGAGACAAAAACATAAACAATTTACAAATGCAGTAAACCTGGGCAGCAGGGGTTTGGAGCACCATGAATCATGGAGCATAGAACTAGTTAAGGTTCTATTAAGCATAGGATTGCTGTGGTCTGAATGTTTGTGTCCTCCCAAAATTCCTATGTTAAATCCTAAAGCCCAGTGTGATAGTATTTACAAGTGAGGGCCTTGGGGTGATTAGATTATATGGGTGGAGCCCTCAAGAATGGAATTAGTGTTTTTATAAAAGAGGCTCCAGAGAGATCCCTGGGCCCTAAATGTCATATGAGGATAAAATGAAGTCTGAGACCCTGAAGAGGATCCTTACCCAACCATGCTGGCACCCTTACCTCAGACTTCCAGATTCCAGAACAGTGAAAAAAGAAATTCCTGTTGTTTATTAGCCATCCAGTTTATTGTACTTTTGTTATAGCAGCGCTAATGGACTAAGACAAGGATCAAGTCAAAGTTTCACACAGACTATAGCTGTATTCTCCACTGTCCTGCAGTGCCCTTCACTGCCCTGTACAGAATTTTCCACAAAATTTTAAATAATTACTTATACTTTACTACTGAGAATTCACATGTGAACCAGACGATAAAGTTCCTGCTTCTATAGTTCCTATTCTAGTGCATCCTCATTAGCATCCAGCAGAAGCTATACATTTATTTTAATAAATATTGGAGTACAATCCACCCAAATAATAATGCCTTCTTTTCAGGTCTGGTGCAGTGGCTCCCACATCTTTGGTGTTTAGTACATGTTTCTTGAATAAATAAATTATGTCACTTAAGCATCAAGACAGCCTTGTTAGATAAATGTTTTATCAAATATTACTTCAAAACAGCAAATCTAATTCTAAAATGAAGCCTTAAAGATGCTGAGAGACTTGCCCAAGGTTACACACTTAGTATAGAAGTTAGCTTGCAGTTTTGTTGAAAAGATAAAATAAAATAATGGAGTAAAAGAGCTCTGTAAACTCAAAAGCTAATGTGTTGACCTAAAAGGCACTCAGCAGGAAATAGCGGCAGCAGCTTTCACTACTTACAGAGATCATTCATTTTTCAAACAAACCCTGCAAGATGTTACCCTGGACCATGCTGGCTTATTCTACCACTTTTAACATTAGATGTTATTTAAATGAATTATCTTCCAAATAATACCTAATATTTAAGTGTACACAAATCTTAAAATTTGGGAGAATGGCTGAATTCCTGTAGTAAATAAATTCTTTCTATAAAAGTTAAAAAACTCATAAGGAAATTTGAAGGTTATACATTCAATTAATAATGCCAAGACACATTAATGCTTCCCTCAGTTTGACTAAGCTTTAGACAGGCTTCGGCTTCTTCCTGACTCTAGGCTCCAGATCTTCCTTTTCTTAGAACATTTCCTTTAGAAAACTTGTAATTGTAAATTCTTTCTCTGTTCCTTTGAGATGTAAATCTTTTTAAAAGCCTCTTGACAGCTTTACAGCCCAGGAATGTCTTTCTCAAAGACCTGGGAACCATCTCTTCTAAATGTAATCATCAAAAGAGATAGCACCCCTTCTTCCCAGTTTCTGCAAAAAGGTAGAAGCCTAACTTTAGAGGGCACCTTGCTCCAAATTACAAAATTACCTCTTATCATAAAGATATGAGAAGTTAACTTTTCCCTTGGATAAAGCCAATTAGAAAACTCAGTCTATGACTTATGCCTAATGTCCTCTAGTACTTTTCCACAAGCTCACTCCAGCCCATAAAAAACTGTACTCCCTATGTTGCAGTGGAGTTCAGACTTATTCTGGCACCTCTCCCCAGAGAGATTGCAAATAGCTAGAGCACTGAATAAAGTCTTTCTTGCCTGTATAACTTTGTTTGGTACAATTTTTGCTTTGATACAACATTTTTAGAAAAGATTTTCATGGTGTATAGGGATGTCACGTATATAAACAAAACACAATACGGAGGGTACTTCATTTACCATAAAGAAATCAAGTCTGGTACAAAATATAAATTCAAGTGGTGAAGTCTAGTTTATAAATTTTTGGTTGAAGTGTTTCTGATATTTAATAAGTGAATTTATTTTCTTCCCCATTCAAAGGGTCATTTTCACAGGCAAGAAACTACCTATGTGAAAGCCATTAATCTCAATGTTATTTGCAGAAATTCAAGTAACTTAAAAGTTAAAGTAATATACGAGTTGAGAAGCATAACCAGATATGTATAATCAACCAATTCTACAAAAGGAATCTATACCTGGGAGTTCAGAAGCCAAGTATGATCAGTAGTAGGCCCTCAATGTACCTCCAATACAATGCCACACCCTTTTCCTTTTCTACTCTGGCAATTAAAAGAACAACAGAAAGAAATCAAGTTCCTTGTTACAGGAAAATGTAAATGAGAAAAAAATCAAGAAGATTGAATACAACAGGCAACGGAGCATTCAGAAGATAAAGTAAGAAGGAGGAAAATCAATCTGAATGTCTAAAACCAAGGTGCAAATTAACATCACCAAACTTGAAAAATATCTCCTTAAATTATACAATTTGAATGCGGAGATGAACTCAAACATAAGCTAAAGATATGCAGAGTAAATCTGCCCTGTTCTCATTGCTCAGAATTGATAGTTCATCAATTTGAAACTTCTGAAGAAGACAGACCAACAAATTAAATTAGAATCTAATTTCTCATAAACTGGGATGATAGCACATGACTGAGATATCTATATCCTAGAGAAAAAAAAAATAATGAACTAGAAGTGTAGGTATAGGAGACAGGAAGTTATGCAACACTTTCCAAACTGCTCTCTAATGAGTTGAGAGAGATAATCTTTCCTAAAGAATATAATCTTAATATTTACCCCCAAACAAACCAATAGTCTTCAATGATGATGAAAGTAGCCCATATTTACTAAGGATTTGAAAACTCAGACATACCAGGAAATAACCTGACAAAAAGAGTCAAGACATACTAGGAAATAACTTGACAAAATTCAGACATACCAGGAAATAACAAAAAGAGTCATTGTCACAGGAATCAATTTTATGTTTGTAAACATTACTTAAAAAAATTCCAAGTGAAAGTAATAGTTATAAATCATAACCATCTTTATTAAAATGCTATTATTTCAGTTACTTTTACAATAGAAGTTTTGACTGTCAAGAAATAGAAATAAGAACCATGAAATAGGAAACATATCCAATCTATTAACTTTCTATGTGATTTATACAGCATGGCATAGTTCAGAAAAATATAATGAAATTCAATTATACAGCTAATTTGGTTCAATGTTTATCAAATTAATTGTATGAAACCGAAAGTAGCAATAATCTAAAATAATTTTTAAACCACAGAACTATTTATTCAACAGGTATTAGATTGGATCCTAAATCTCTCTACATAGATCCCATTTACTATGTCAAATTATTTTTAATAATTTACAACCCAGAAATTGCAAAATGTATTTCTAATGAATTCTAAATACCAATCAAGTGCTCTCACAGGCTTATCAACTCAACAAATAAACACAAACAAAATAACATTACAGGCATTGTCATTAAGGTATTCATCATATATTCTCCACAACATGATTTAAATTCAGTTCAAGTTCTGTACCAGAAACAAAAATCAAATTCCTCCCTTGCTTTTTCCTTGCCTAGGGTAATATATACAATTAGTCTCAATATTTAGTATCTCATTCATGTTTTCTCTTTTTCTAGCAGCATTTAGTGCACCCCCAGAAATCACTACAGTGATATTTGTAGCTCTATCCATTCAACCACAAAAAGCCAATAAAAAATTCACACTGAAACATGAAGACTCCATATTAGAAACTGTATATCCTGACCAGGGGAAAACAAAGAAAATTATACATGTTTTCCTGTAGGAATATTTTTCCCAGAATAAAGTTTAATTTTTGAGGGAGCAGAAAACAAAGTCCATGATTTTTTACTTAAGTTTACATTGCCATCCAGCTCCAGTTAAAATCAAATACCATGATTCAACTGAAATCAACACATCATATAAGTAATCAGTACTTTTATTCTCTCACTAAAGTTTCAAGCTCACCATTTGTGATTTTTATAAAGTGCTGACCTACATAACACCCCATTTCATTTTTACCAATTTATAATTTTCTTCTAAGTTTGTCTGCATTTGATGATTATGAGATGGAAAAAAACTGCATTCTTAAAAAAAACTGCTAAGTTTACACTTCTAGAACTTAGAGGCTATGTTTTTGTTCAACACATAAACATATATGGGTAAAATTTGAGTGTGCTGCTAAACACTCCTCAGAAGGATCAAAACCAATGTGCCAGAGTACTGAAGAGAGTTCGTATGCTCCACAGAAAGAAAGGTAGAGAAAAGGAAAACAGGGAGAGATGAGAATGTAAGAGAGGAGGAGAGAATAAAGTCGGAAAGGTAGTGAAAAATTATGTGGGCCTGATAGAGACTCCCCACCAATCTCACAAATATTTAATAAGATTTCTACACTCAAGAGATAGTTAATGTGCATGAATATTTTCAGAAACTGGTGAGGCATCAGATTTTCACATACAGGTTAACATAGGGCAACATGGCAAAAGCAAGTGAAGATTCAGGAATGAAGGACTGTTGAGACGATAAGGCCCTGGGAAGTTCAGACAAATCTTGAAGAGGCTTAAGAATGTGGCATTAGCCTTCAAGATAATCCTCCCTAGATGTCAAGAGTCTAGGAAGTCCAAGCTGGCAGCCAAGTAAGGGACAATGCTTGGGTGGAGGAAGATTTTTAGAGGGGTGTCAAGTTGATTTTTTTCTTGTAAGTTACTGTTCATTCTTAGATTCTAACACAATTTCTTATAATTATGCCTCTTTTAATTGCATTATTTTTCTATTTGTTAGATTTAGAGTTTCCTTTCCTGAGATTTGTGACAGTCGTACTTGTTGGAGTCTCCGTTCTTTTTGAGCTGAATTCCCTTAAAGAATCTCTCATCTTGGTAACTGTATTAAATATCTAGGACTACCATAACAAAATACCACAGGTTGGTGGATTAAACAACAGAAACTTATTTTCTCACAGTTCTGGAGACTATATATCCCAGATCAAGGTGTCAGGATGACTGGTTTCTTCTGTGGCCTCACTCCTTGGCTTGCAAGATGGCAGCCTTCTCACTGTACCCTCACGTGGTCATCCCCGTGTTTGTGTCATAATTCTCTCTTCTTATAAAGACATCAATCGTATTGGATTAGGGCCCAAACTAATGACCCCATTTTAATTTAATTACGTCTTTTAAAGGCTCCATTTCCAAATAGTCACATTCTGTGATATTACAGATAAAGGCTTCAACATATGAATTTTGGGGAGACACAATTCAGCCCATAACAGTAACATTACCATATTTTCTCAGGAATTATATGAACTACTTTGTCAAAATCTCCTGTATCATATATCTGACTGAACCTTCTCTTTATAATGTGTTGTATTCCTTGACCATCATAGATGGAAATGATTGTTTCCCATCAAAAATTACACATGTCGGGCTTCCCTGGTGGCGCAGTGGTTGAGAGTCCGCCTGCCGATGCAGGGGGCACGGGTTCATGCCCCGGTCCGGGAAGATCCCATATGCCGTGGAGCGGCTGGGCCCGTGAGCCATGGCCGCTGAGCCTGCACGTCCAGAGCCTGTGCTCCGCAACGGGAGAGGCCACAACAGTGAGACGCCCGTGCACCGCAAAAAAAAAAAATTACACATGTCTATAAATACACCCACCTATACACACACAGGTCAGAAATCCCAATACAAGCATGTTTGTGTCCTGATCATTCTAGAGTAGAATCTTTATCCTCCATATACTGGATTGTATTTGTGGTTGCATATATGTGTGCGTCTTTATGTGCTAATGTATTAATCTTATTTATTCACAGTATCCTAATTAGGGATAGAAGGGATTGATTCTTAGTAGAACCACAGAAGTTACATATTTTAATAAAGTGAATCACATATGGAATTGTCTATTGGGCAACTGTCTAGTGATCAATGTAGATGTCTATTTGGAATTGGTAATTTGAGTCAGAAAGCAACGGTTAAAGATGTAAGCGACAGTTAAAGAAGAAGCAGTGACTGTTTGTAAGCGACAGTTAAAGATGAAGAAGAAAGAGACAGAAAACAAGGTACAAAATTTTAGCCAAGAGAACACAAGGAGCCCAGTGACAGACATGAAAGTAAAACTTAAGTCTTTCAACACTCTATGACATGTTTTTCTATTAGATCAAGATATCTCAGATATGAGTTATATAAATGCCACTATTTTTATTTTTTCTGTGTTGTATATTTTTAATTTTTTTTATATTGGAGTGTAGTTGCTTTACAATGTTGTGTTAGTTTCTCTGTACAACAAAGTGAATCAGTTATACATATACATATATCCCCTCTTTTTCAGATTTCCTTCCCATTTAGGTCATCACAGAGCACTGAGTTCCCTGTGCTATATAGCAGGTTCTCATTAGTTATCTATCTTATGCATAGTAGTGTATATATGTCAATCCCAATCTCCCAATTCATCACACCCCTCTTCCCCCCTCGGTAACCATAAGTTTGTTTTCTACATCTGAGATTCTATTTCTGCTGTGCAAATCAGTTCATCTGAACCATTTTTCTAGACTCCACATATAAGCAGTATTATATGATATTTGTCTTTCTCTTCCTGACTTACTTCACTCTGTATGACAGACTCTAGGTGCATCCATCTCACTACAAATAACTCAATTTCGTTTCTTTTTATGGCTGAGTAATATTCCATTGTATATATGTACCACATCTTCTTTATCCATTCCTCTGTCAATGGACGTTTAGGTTGCTTCCATGTCCTGGCTATTGTAAATAGAGCTGCAGTGAACACTGGGGTGCATGCATCCTTTCGAATTATGGTTTTTTCCTGATATATGCCCAGGAGTGTGATTGCTGGGTCATACGGCAGTTCTATTTTTAGTTTTTTAAGGAACCTCCATACTGTTCTCCATAGTGGCTGTACCAATTTACATTCCCACCAACAGTGTAGGAGGGTTCCCTTTTCTCCACACACTCCCCACCATTTACTGTTTGTAGAAATTTTTGATGATGGCCATTCTGACTGGTGTGAGGTGATACCTCATTGTGGTTTTGATTTGCATTTCTCTAATAATTAGTGATGTGGAGCATCTTTTCATGTGTTTTTTGGTCATCTGTATGTCTTCTTTGGAGAAACGTCTATTTAGGTCTTCTGACCATTTTATGTTGGGTTGTTTGTTTTTCTGATATTGAGTGCATGAGCTGTTTGTATATTTTGGAGATTAATACCTTGTCAGTTGCTTTGTTTGCAAATATTTTCTCCCATTCTGAGGGTTGTCTTTTTGTTTTGTTTATGGTTTCCTTTGCTACACAAAAGCTTTTACATTTCATTAGGTCCCATTTGTTTATTTTTGTTTTTATTTCCATTACTCTAGGCAGTGGATCGAAAAAGATCTTTCTGTGATTTATGTCGAAGAGTGTTCTGCCTATGTTTTCCTCTAAGAGTTTTATAGTATCCGGACTTACATTTAGGTCTTTAATCCATTTTGAGTTTATTTTTGTGTATGGTGTTAGGGAGTGTTCTAATTTCATTCTTTTACATGTAGCTGTCCAGTTTTCCCATCACCACATATTGAAGAGACTGTCTCTTCTCCATTGTGTATTTATGTCTCCATGATCATAGATTAGGTGGCCATAGGTGCGTGGGTTTACCTCTGGGTTTCTATCCTGTTCCACTGATCTATATTTCTGTTTTTGTGGCAGTACCATACTGTTTTGATGACTGTAGTTTTGTAGTATAATCTGAAGTCAAGGAGCTTGATTTCTTCAGCTTCATTCTTCTTTCTCAAGATTGCTTTTGCTATTCATGTTCTTTTGTGTTTCCATACAAATTGTAAACTTTTTGTTCTAATTCTGTGAAAAATGCCCTTGGTAATTTGATAGGGATTGCACCAACTCTGTAGATTGCTTTGGGTAGTACAGTCATTTTTACAATATTGATTCTTCCAGTCCAAGAACATGGTATATGTCTCCATCTGTTTGTGTCATCTTTGATTTCTTTCATCAGTATCTTATAGTTTTCTGAGACAGGTCTTTTGCCTCCTTAGGTAGGCTAATTCCACATTTAGTGAAGAGTTAACACATACCCTTCTGAAACTCTTCCAAAAAACTGAACAGGAAGGAACACTTCCAATCTCATTCTATGAGGCCATCACCCTGATACCAAAATCAGACAAAGATATCACAAAAAAGAAAATTACAGGCCAATATCACTGATGAACGTGGACGCAAAAGTCCTCAATAAAATACTAGCAAACTGAATCCAACAACACATTAAAAGGATCATGCACCCTGATCAAGTGGGATCTATGCCAGGGATGCAAGGATTCTTCAGTATAGGCAAATCAATCAATGTGATACACCACATCAACAAATTGAAGAATTAAAACCATATGATCATCTCGATAGATGCAGAAAAAGCTTTTCACAAAGTTCAACACCAATTTATGATAAAAACTCCAGAAAGTGAGCTTAGAAGGAAACTACCTCAACATAATAAGGGCCATATACAACAAACCTACAGTTGATATCATACTCAATGGTGAAAAGCTGAAAGCATTTCCTCTAAAATCAGGAACAAGACAAGGATGTCCACTCTTGCCACTTTCATTCAACATAGTTTTGGAAGTCCGAGCCACAGTTATCAGAGAAGAAGAAGAAATAAAAGGAATACAAATTGGAAAAGAAGAAGTAAAACTGTCACTATTTGCAAATGACATGATACTATACATAGAAAATTCTAAAGATGCTACCAGAAAACTACTAGAGCTCATCAATGAATTTGGTAAAGTTGCAGGATACAATATTAATACACAGAAATCTCTTGCATTCCTATACACTAACAACAAAAAATCAAAAAGAGAGATTATGGAAACAATCCCATTTACTATCGCCTCAGATAGAAATGTCTCTATTTCCTGAAGTGCTACTGCTCCCTCTCCTATATGATTTCTACCACATTACAGAGATTTTATGAAAATTAATTGTAGGAAAAGTCCCAAAATACTGTGAGCTCCTGAGAAGGAAGGCATAAAGTAAAACCAAGTAACTGTCATTATTATCATTATTATGCACTACACATGTCAGATTGCTTCAGAAAGGTCACTCATGGGACTGAAAAAACTAGTACCGGAGTGAGCAATATATTAAATCAATTAATATTAAGAAGGGTATATAAGAATCATTGCCCCTCAGGAATTTACCTTTCATTAATCAAATTACTAATTATAAGTATTAAAGCAGTACTCCATGCATATCAACAAACACAGAGTTCCCAGATAACAAATAAGGATTAAATTCGCCTTCTGGCTCATGCAGATTTGTCTTCACATAAAACACTCCACAACCAGAATATAAAGTATTTACAGCTCTAGGCTTTCCAAGTAACTTCTTAAGTAATTTTATACAGCACCATCTGAATAATTATTAGGAGTGATATGATATTGCATGAAATCAAATCTGCAGATTTGATAAGTATAGAACTTCTTAGTAAGTATCTTTGTGGTCTCAAAAAATGTAAACTGTTCAAGCCAGGAATCTAACCTTTAGCAAAACAAAAATGAGAATTTCAAATGTTTTCCATACACTGTCAGTGCTACCCACTTTGCATACTCGTCAGTGACATAAACTATGTAAAAGAATCTGTATATTAATTTTAATGAGGCATTTTGATGCCCTAAAGAACTGGGATGAATCAGGATTCAAAAATGTTTGCCTGCCCAGTGCATCCAAAAGGCCAGCCAATTAAAATGTAGCTGTAAATTCAAATATCAGAATTATTGTGCATCTGGACATAGCTAGATTATTATGTGCCAACAAAAATGTCAGTTTGTTATAGAGACTTCTAAATTATTACTCATCTCTTATGAAATGTGTGTATTTCTGTTTACTTTCACACATACATATAGCTACATTTTTAAAACTACAAAAAAATAAACAAAAAAAAAATTTGTTGCTAACAGACCTGCTTTACAAGAAATACTACAGGAAGTTCCTCAGGAGTAAAGCAAGTAAACCCAGATAGTAATTTAAATCCATAAGAACAGAGAGTACTAGTAAAGGTAATTAAGCAATTTTATATATATATATTTTTTATATAATTATATATATATATATATATATATTTTTTTTTTTTTTTTTGCAGTACGTGGGTCTCTCACTGTTGTGGCCTCTCCCGTTGCAGAGCACAGGCTCCGGACGTGCAGGTTCAGCGGCCATGGCTCACGGGCCCAGCCGCTCCACGGCATGTGGGATCTTCCCGGACCAGGGCACGAACCCGTGTCCCCTGCATCGGCAGGCGGACTCTCAACCACTGCGCCACCAGGGAAGCCCAGTAATTATATTTTTTAAAAAGAATATAGATGCATTTTTCTTCCTTCTCATAACTTATTTGAAAGCAATTTAATAAAATAATATGTATATGACATCATGTTCATCTTATAATGTACAGAAATTTAATATATCTGTAATACATTTGGCAATAACAGCATAAAGGTCATGGGTAAGAACAAAGCTATTTTCACTAAGAAATAGCTATGGGGACTTTCCTTGTGGTCTAGTGGTAAAGAATCCACCTTCCAATGCAGGGGACACAGGTTTGATCCCTGGTCGGGGAATTAATGTCCCACATGCCACGGGGCAACTAAGCCCATGCAGCACAACTACTGAGATTACGCTTCTCAACTAGAGAGCCTGTGTGCCACAAACTACAGAGTCCATGCACCCTGAAGCCCCCACGCCACAACAAAGACCCCTCATGCCTCAGCAAAAATCCTGTGTGCCAAAACTAAGACCTGACACAGCCAAAAAACAAAAAACACTGATAGGTGTAATATGTATAGCAATAATATCACACAAAGGGGGAAAAGGGAATAGAGCTATATAGGATAACATTTCTATGTATCACTGGAATTAAGTTAGTATATACCTGAAGATGATTCTGATAAGCTCAGATGTATATGGTAAGCCCTGGAGCAAGCACTAAAAAAAACTCAAAAAATATAATGAAAAACTCATTAAAAAAATTAAAATGCTAAATAGAAAGCATTTATTGAATGCAAAAGAAAACAGTAAGGAAGAATAGAGAAGCAAAAAATGCGAGACGTGAAAAACAAAAAATAAAATGGTGGATGTAAATACAACTTTAGTAATAATAACATTAAATATGAATAGATTAAACAACCCAATCAAAAGGTGGAGACTGTTAGACTGAAGTTTTTTCTAAAATTGATATGTTGAAACACTAATGCCCAGTGTGATGGTATTAAAAGGTGGGACCTCTGAGAGGTCCTTAAGTCATGAGGTAGAGCCTTCATGAATGGTATTAGTATTCTTAGTAATTAGTAGAGAGACCTCACAGGGATCCCTAGCCCCTTCCACAATACAAGGACACAGCAAAAACCTGCTAGCTATGAACCAGGACAGAGGGTCCTCACCTGACCATGCTGGCACCATGACCTCATACTTCTAGTCTCCAGAACTGTGAGAAATACATCTCTGTTGTTTATAAGCTACCCAGTCTGTGGTGTTTTGCTATAGCAGCTTTAAAGACTAACACTGTACCACACCTGCAGGAAACACCATATGCATGGAATGTATCACCCTGCTTTAAGAATATATCAAGCTAATAATGCTTTTGAAAAATCAATTTTTGTCTCACATAAGGGGACAGCTAATAAGTAAATTGGCAGCTTTTGATTTATTTGGATAAATGACTATCATGGATGCTGTTTTTTTATATAAATGTATTTTTATTTTATTTATTTATTTATTTATGGCTGCATTGGGTCTTCGTTGCTGCGTGAGGGCTTTTTCTAGTTGCGGCAAGCGGGGGCTACTCTCCATTGCAGTGCATGGGCTTCTCACTGGGGTGGTTTCTCTTGTTGCGGAGCACGGGCTCTACACATGTGGGCTTCAGTAGTTGTGGCATGCAGGCTCAGTAGTTGTGGCTCATGGGCTTAGTTGCTCTGAAGCATGTGGGATCTTCCCAGACCAGGGCTCACACCCATGTCCCCTGCATTGGCAGATGGATTCTTAACCACTGCACCACCAGGGAAGTTCCCATGGATGCTGTTTTAAACAACCTTTTTGGCTTTCATCCTGCATGCCCTAAGGTGGTATCTGAACTTTACCAGATATAAAAATAGTCAAGCAAGGTTATTATATAGTGGAGTTGCTTTGCAATGGTCATATTAAGAACAAGGTTACCATCCGTCCATTAGCCAAACTGTGTAACCATAGAAAGATGTTTGTTGTGCCTAGGACATGACTTTACCCATAACATTACATAATAATGGCCACTGCTGTGATATTACAGGGCTTTTTTATTAAAGACTAAAATATGGACTCAAATGCTAATGAACAGGCATAAGTAATATGTAGCAGGCAAGATAGCTAATAGGCAAGATTTTCATTTGCCAAGAATGACACTTTTAAAAATATTATTGGATTTGTGTATTCATTTTACAGGTTCAAAGTGTTTTTGCATGTGGCATTTCAACTGATCCTCACAATGAACTAAAATCCAGGATAAAGCAAGAGAATATATCCCTTTACCAATAATGTTTTCATTTTTATGGTGAAACATGGCTAAAAGTCATTCTGTGTCATGCATTTTATGAAGAAAAATAATGGTTTTTCTTCCGATATTCAAGAGGGTCATCAGATCATACACTTAACATTTAGCTAGTATAGATTTATGCCTGACCTAGACTATTATAAATGTATGAACTTTTTTCAAAAAAAGCAATTTCTATTTGCAGTTAATCAAATGAGTTATTTCTCTAAGATAGTATCCTAGCAACTTCAGACAGAAGAGGAAGTCCTGCTGATGTTAGAAAGAGATTTGTTTATCACATGTCCACATATAACTTCTGAATGTGCTTCAAAGTGTTGCTTTGATCAAGCAACTATCAAAACTTTTCTGTTATAGAACTAACAAGGTTGTAAGAATCATTTCACAATTTCTGAATTTGAGATGCCCATAGAGAGAACAGTGATTGCTGTTTATAGTAAACAGCTTTCTTTAAGGAATATTTTAATGAGAATGTACCTCTCAAGTAAACCCAAATAAGTTATCAGTAAACAAATATTTAACTAAATTTTTTCAAATATTTGGGCTGACAGCTAAGTAACTAGAAGTTTTCCAACCGTCTTAAAATAAACCTTACCTGACATATTGTCCAACTACATATCTCAGTCAGTGACAGATGAAAAGGGTTTGAGCCACTAATGTCATCTTCAAGCCTATGGAAGTCCATATTCCTTGCTTTCGACCAGAAAGTTTTTAACCTTTTAAGCTTTTAACCAAAAGCTTAAAGTTTTTAAGCCAAAACTTAAAAAAAAAAATACTAATCCCAGCTAAGAACCAGCTAAGAGTCCAATCTATTCAGGATATTCCATGACTTTGTGTCTCTATTAAACTTCTCTCAGGTAATGTGATATAATAAGACATGTGGCCTTGACTCTAAAATTTGATGCAAAAGTGTAAGGGCCCTATCCATTGGTCAGATTGAGCCAGAGGAAGGGGCAGGAAATCCAATAACCAAATCCAAATTTGGAGGTATTGATAGTTCAGGAAATTATCTAACCTAGACCATAAAATAAACAACTGAATGGAAACTGACCCACATAGGACTCTGAATTAAGCCTTAAGGAGAATGCATCAACAAGCTGTGCAGAGAAAATCTCAGTTTCTTCAAGCTTTATAATTTAAAATACTATAGAATTTTATATTTGCAAAATAAATATATGTACTTCACTTCTTGAATCTTGTGATTCATAATTAATTACTAACAATCAAGAAAAATACAAGCCTGTAATGTTTAAAGTTTCACTCCTATAAATTTCACTCCCTGAATTTGGTAAATAGAAAAAAAAAATTTCTAAAGCTACTAAATACTGCTTATTGGTTACCCTCCCCCATCACTCCCTATGAATCAATCACTATTAAGAAAGGAGGTTAGGACAGGAGCAATGCTGAACATAATGGATACTGGAAATAGATATGGAACAAATCAATAAATCAGGAAGGAAATCATCTACCTTTAACTGATAACAAAGACATTGTCAATAATAACATCTAACCTCTAATAAGTTCTAGGCACTGTGCTAAATTCTTTATATACATTACCTCATGTAATTTTCACAACAAACCTACAAGGTAGAAATTATTATTACACCCAATTTATAGCTGATAAAAATGAGGCTTAAAGATGTTATGCAACTTCCCAGAGTTACCCAAAAAGTGACAGAGTTGGAATTTAATTCAGGTCTCTATGCTCCCAAGCCTGTGGACTTATGCATGATGCTACCTAGCCTTCCATCAGCCTCAGCAAGGTTGCTATTATTCTTAGACAATGTGACATGTCTGTTTCTAGGAGCCAGCAAATCCTGTAATATTATATTTAGAAACAGTAGCAATGTCTTACCTTCCCGTGAGCCATTTTCTCACAACAACAATTTCATTTTGGGTACTCATCAGGTAGAATTAGATTTGTCTGCATAGGACAGAATACCCTGCCCCAAATAACAGTGGTTTAAGCAAGACAGATGCTCATTTTTCCTTATAGTAGGAAAAGTTCAGATGTACAGAGTCCGGAGCTGATATGGCAATTCCACAGGCATTTGGATCCAAGTTAAGCCTGTTTATACACATTCATCTTTAGAACTGGCTTCCATTGACAACTTTGCCTCATGGTCCAAGATAATTGCTTAAGTGTTAGCCATCTAGTTTGAGACAGGAAGAAAGAAGAGGAGAGAAAGGGAAAGGGGCACACCCTCCCAAATGAGTCCACATGCTTATAAAAAAAAAAATTCTTCTAGAAACACCAACACCACATCTTGCACTCATATCTCATTGGCTACCCATAATTCTAAGGATATTTGAAAAATGTAGTCCTTTAACTGGGCCGGCTTCTGTTAGTAAATTAGGAGAGGGTAATAGATATTATATCATCAAGCATTTTCTACCACTGATAGTGAGAAACGACCACCAGTTATGCCTTTTTTTTTTTTTTTTTTGCGGTACGCGGGCCTCTCACTGTTGTGGCCTCTCCCATTGTGGAGCACAGGCTCCGGACGCGCAGGCTCAGCGGCCATGGCTCACGGGCCCAGCCGCTCTGCAGCAGGTGGGATTCTCCCGGACCGGGGCACGAACCCGTGACCCCTGCATCGGCAGGCGGACCCTCAACCACTGCGCCACCAGGGAAGCCCCAGTTATGCTTTTTAATATATTCTTAAGCTTCTTAATATCTTCCAAGACAAAGCCACCAGATAAAAGTTGGCATCTGGTAGAAGGAACATTTATTGACTCCCTCATAAACATGTAAAAGGACACAAATCTCATAATCAGTATTCTACTGCTGATTTAATAAACAAACATTCTTCTAATCATTTACAGCAATTTCAAGTTTGCTAATTCAGTATGAAATACAAATGTGACACAAGTAATAAAGGACTAATAACAAAATCCTAAGTTACTAGATAACACACATCTGTCTAATTTATTCTACTTCAGTTGGCTCTGTTCCCTGGAAGGATTTCATGAACTTATGGCAAACTCTGATCTGATGACCATGCCCATAATTAACATTCCCAATCTCATGCTCCTTGTTTTCTTCATTGACATATGTTATCTCAGGTGCAGCATCCTCTGCTCCATTTCTATTACCCTAAATATATCAGAATATATCCTCTGGAAGTATATTTAATCTAGTTTGTAATCAAATATCCTTTCTTCTCTGCCACTTCAATGAGAGGAAATCACACAATCCCTACCTCTGCTTCTTCTTCCAAAACCTTAGTATATCTTCTTCGTTTTCTTTAAGTAACCACACACTTGTCTTCCCTCTTTTATATTCTTACGAATAATTATCACGTGTAATAAAATCTGCTAAAGTAAACATTCAATGTGGCTTCATAGTACAGAATGAGAGCTTATTGGTAGAAATTATAAAGAGGCAAATTTAGCTAGTGATTCCTAACATTTATGGTTGCCCCATGATGGATAAGACCATCTCAAGGGAGAGACAATAAACACCATAAATGGTCAAGCAAAGGCTAGATGCTAACTAGCAAGAAATACTAAAAAGTGAATTGTTATATTGAGTAGAGAGTCAAGTGATTCCCTTACATCCTTTCCCACTAAAATATTTTGTAAAAATTTAAAAATAAATTGAGTTGCACAACAACCCTCCAAATGATAGCTAATGAAACCTCATATTTTGTTGGATATTAGCCTAGCTCATGAAATTACACTGAAGCCTCTTTGGGAATCCCTGTGTAAAATATTTAATACTAATTAGATAGTAAATTTCTGATCCAGCATTGACACAGGGAGGAGAAGCAAAGAGGATTATTAAATAGAGATGATAATTACTCATTTTTATTGCTTTTAGGAGAATTTAAAACTTAATCAGCTCTTCGAGTGTCTCATTATTTACATTGATGACAAAGGATTAAATATTGAGAGAAAATGCCAAGAGCTCTAAAGAAAGCTAAGTGAAAATCTATCTATTATCATCATTAACTATTAATAGTAGTTAAGTAATACTAGAAAACAAGGTAAAGTTCTATGAAAATATAATAAATAACTTGACTGTTCAAAACTATCGAGCAACTTAATAGATTACAATTTTAAGCTATTCCAAGATAAAACTTTTCTATTTTTACATAAAAATAATAATTTTTGTTTCTAAGATTAATTTAATGATGTTTTTCAATTTTAATAATATCACTAGGTAGATAGAGTCATCCTGAGACTGGCCTCTTGAATGTCAATAATTTCACTTCTATAGAACCATGCATATAAAGAAATAATGTTACAAACCCATTTAGGGTTAATATTCCGCAAAGTACAAAGCAGTAATTGAATGGAGAAAAGACATGGGGATCAGGGTGTGTGCTACATCATACATTTCACTTTTGAGCTCCCTGTCAATACTGTATCACTTTAAAAAGAAATGAGGCATTTTCCATAACATATCCTGTATTTTCCTGGAGCAAGATGGAAGAGTTAAGGCTAAAGAAAATGTAGCTATGGCCTAGGACTCTTGAAAACCTGTTGAAAAAGACAACACTAGTAAAGGAATTTGCTGAATTTAATTTATGAAGAGAGTTAGGGGAATATGAGGCACAGAGTTCTGACTGAATTTCATCTTCAAATTGGAAAATAGCAATATTAACATAGTTATTAAGAGAAAAATAGCTTGTTCGTATTATTGCAAAGCACTCTGAGAAATAAACTGACATGATGTTTAATATTAAAATTGTCTATGCTTAGAGTTTTTTGGTGATATTTTAAATTAATTGATTTCTAAAATAGTTTTTTTTTGTGTGTGTGTGTGTGGTATACGGGCCTCTCACCGTTGCGGCCCCTCCCGTTGCGGAGCACAGGCTCCGGACGCACAGGCTCCGCGGCCATGGCTCACAGGCCCAGCCGCTCCGCGGCACGTGGGATCCTCCCGGACCAGGGCACAAACCCATGTCCCCTGCATCGGCAGGCAGGCTCTCAACCACTGCGCCACCAGGGAAGCCCTCCTAAAATAGTTTTATCTCTACTGCATCAGTTTGCTATAGAAATCTCTGCACTAATGTCTTGAAAGAAGTGTGTTGCAATTATACGTACAATAAACCAAACCAGTAAAATCTCAGAGTCTAGACTTGTATATACAGTATGATGTGAAGACAGAACTGAATCGTGAAAAGAATATTAAGTTATGATTCTTGGTGTAACCTGATAGTATGTGAAATTACCAAGGTAATTAATCTCTCAAAACTTCAGGAAACTGATATGGAAAATTAAGATAATAATATTAAGTCTAGTTACACATTTCCCACTTCCTGCATCCAACAAAATGCATGAGATATAGCAGACATTCAATACTTGACAGTCATATGCCCCTCTTCCCTTCCATTACTTCCAATACTCAATATTTCAATCGTCTTGCAAGCAAGAGGCAACCAAGTGATCATTTCTCAAGAAAATACATTGAGAAGTACCTAGTCAAGATGGTTATGAGAAAAACTTTAATAACTTTCTTTCCCAAGATGCCATTAAAATAATAGTAAAGTTATTTTACAGAAAATAAAAACATTTAAATGCATAGTATATTTCTGATAAAGAGAACAAATACTGAATGATGAAGCAGGGTGAAGGAAAGTCTAAGTTCCATGAAGAAGATAATGTAGGAGGAAGCAAACTTCCACCCTGAATCTGGAGAGGCAGATGAATCCAGTGTCATATCTGACACTGTACCTGGTGCAGAATATGCTGGAACCATAAATTGAAATGAAGAATACCTTTAATGGGCCCATTCCTAGACTGGACATAGCTGAGGGAAGAGTCAATGAGCTTAAAGATATGTCAGTAAAAACTTCCAAAAGTGAAATGCAAAGATAAAAATGAATGAAACACACACACACACACACACACAAACAAAAACTCAGAACATCAGGAATTATGGGACCATTTCAAAAGGTGTGACATACCTAATTTTTTTATTTGGGCACACCTTGCAGCTTGTGGGATCTTAATTCCCCGACCAGGGATTGAACCCAGGCCATCAGCCTTGAAAGCACAGAGTCCTAACCACTGCACCACTGGTGAATTCCCATATTTAATTTAAAAAAAAAATCACGCTAGCTATAGCACTAAGAAAAGACTAAAAGTGAACAAGGGTAGAAGCCAGGAAGCCAATTACAAGTCGATTTCAGGAATCCAGGAGATGTATTATGATGTAGGCCAGAATGGCAACAGTAGAGCTAATGATAAGTAGTCAGATTCTGGATATATTTTGAAATTGTGTTAGCCCTTCCTTCTAAATATAATGGATAGTTTATTTTTGTGTCTTGAGTTACAATTCACATGCATTGTTGAATTTGAGCTTTAGAAAATCCCTAAAAATATTAAAAAGAGTTCATAGAAGACAAAACTGAGGTTTGAAATGCCAAGTCAGTTTTTCTGATACCATAACTAGTCAACTTTTGCTGCCTACACAAGTTTCAAGGCTAACTTTGATCCTCTTGGTAGCTACCAGAGAAAGTATTACTGTTTGGAAGAGAATACATAACCATACCAAAATCTTACAGCCAAAAAAATCTACTAGTATTGACACAGAAGCATTCTAAACTATGTTTGAACTGACAAGCCAATTGTGCCTACTTGGAAGCATGATTGACACAGATTTCCAAATCGGAAACATTCTGATTCTCTTGTTCCATCAATGATTATAGTGCATTCATTCAGGAAAACATTACAGTAGAGAAAGACAATAACAGTTTGGTTCCTTTGCACATAGACACAGCCTATGAGAAATTTATAATCTGTGAATTCATTAACATGAAAATTTTAAATGTGCTCATCATGTTGGATAGTAGCTCGGTTATACTTACTATGAATAATGGAATATGACATATTGTTGTCATATTAGTGTAATACAAGACAATATGCAGTCATTTCTTATAATAACATCACCTCCCCTTTTCAATAACTCTTCTCATCCATGGCTCCTAGATGTTTTTACAAACATTAATTAAGACTTACATCACCTCTGTGAGACTAGGAACTGCCACAGTTGTCATCCTGATGTGAGACTAGAGATTAAGCCATGTCATTAGAAGCAGTGCTAGGATGAAAGCTCATAACAACAGTTCAAACCAGAACTTTTAAACAATATAAGAAATACCCATTCCATCATCCTTTGTTGCACCCTGGTCCCAAACTTAGATATTTTGTAGTACATACTCATATCTTTTGGAAATTGTGCACACTGATTGCAAAAGTTTTCAAATTAAAGTGTACTTATTTTGCATATCTTCATCTTAATATTGCCAAGGACTAAAATCCTTTTAACAGGTCATCTTCATTGGTATAATAAGTTATATTATCTTTCACAGCCATTTAGAGAAGGCATTCAGGCTCTGTTATTCCAAGCCCACAAGATTGCCTAGCAACTTAGTTACAGGGTCTGGAATTGAACTTCTTATCCTCTAACTTTTCATCTGACTTGCTCTAGTGAGCCGTGCTACGTTGCACTAAAACAGAACATGCTAAGAATTTGAATTTACTTTAGAAGGTCAGCTTTGCTGGAAGACTGCTGCTCTTTTCCTCAACATTAAATAAAATCAGTAAAAAATAAAAAGCTATGTTCTGAAAAGTCCTCTTGTATGTGTCCTCCACACTCTAAAGTAAAACTGAGAAAGTTTTCAGTGCTGTTATTGCATCACATTGAAGAAGCTACCTATTTCCTCACAAATTATCTTCTCCTTCATTCAGCATCCTGATGAAACACCTAAAAGCACTTACTCTCAGTTACTTTCTCAATTTTTTATTACTTCCAAAGTATCAATATTCAATCTAAGATCATTTTGATTGCCTGTAAACATTAGCATAATCATTTGGCTTTATTATGTATGGCTCTACACTGTCAGTTATCTTTTCAGAAGTGGGTTTCTATAGAAATGCAAAAAAAATTGCTTGACCTCAGGGTCTCTTCCCACCTAGTCTAAGCCCTCTAAGCAATTCTGCACAGGCAGAAAGAAGCAACAGTCAAACGATAAAAATTTGCCTTTTAACCACACCTTCTCTATCTGGACAAGGGTGAAATTACCTCTTTTATATATTAAGAAGGATGGAACTCACACTTCAAAGACAATGTGGAGCAAATGCTATCCTTTACATGTTCAATATTAAATTACCATCAACAGTTGGGGGCTGCTAAACATGCCATCAAACACAGCATGATCTTTATACAAAGGAAACGTTAGTACTTTTTTATTCAACATTTAGTCATAATGTTGGTATTATGTTTACTTTTTTAGCAAAAGTACCCTACTTGGGAGAAGTACAATTCAATTAAATGTAGACTGTGAGTTTCTATATTACACTGTCCTAGGTAATAATTTTTCAGGACTCTGTGAGATAGAGGACAAAACTTCACTTATTACTTTGAAATATTTTTGAAATTTAAAGGGAGATCTTTCACTAGATTTTTTTTAAAGAGCTGTTGAATAGCCCCTAGTTAACTGAATAAAAATGAAAATATATTCAGTGCTTTTGCAATATGCATTCATTTTTATATAAATACTATAATTATATGGATATAATTACGCCTCTTTTAAAGAGATTGCATTGTTTTACAGGGTCTATATTATTTAATATTTTTGTGTCATCATTCTACTTCAACTTCTCTTTGAAAAGAGAATAAAATTTAAAGACATAGTAGAAAAGAGAAGTGTTATCTATTTCATAATAAAGTTGTTCCATTGTTTTGTCATTAAAATTTGGCAAAATCTTATCTAAATTTCTTAAAACGTCATAAAGGCAAAGAGCCTGATTTATTATTTAAATAAGTTATTGTTGCTTTTATTTACTTGAAGAGGACTTATTTCACCTGAAAAAATTAATACATTAAGAATATACTAAGTTCTGGTTAATAATTCTGGCACATGTAAAAATGCAAAATCATTATTACTATACTAAAGGGATCATCCATACTACAAAGGCAGAATATTCTGCTTGAGTAAAAATTCCTGAGCTAGATCTTGACTGAGGTCCCATTTTAACACTGCAGAGCGTGGGAGAAATTATTTCATAAGTACAAATTTAGAACAAGTGACAATAACTTGTCTTCCTGATAACAGAAGAATATCCAGCATTACTCTTGTTGCTCTAAGTGCTTTTAGAAGCACTGCTTTCCAAACTGCCTGCCTGCAAAATCTATCCCAAGGTAATTAAACAAATTGATACAAATTGGCAATGAAATTACTTAATATTATCTACCTGAATTTCAAAGACTGTCCACCCTAGTCAACTAAAATACTTTGGTTTTGACATACTAGGTTGATACAGAATTGTTCATTCCTACAATAATTAGACAAAGGAGATATTTGCTTCTCTTGGCCAATTCTAACTCATTTATGTCCTCAGTATGAGACCGGCCTCAATTATTTCCCATCCGTCTCATCTGTTGTATCATCAAGGTATCAGGATATAAATTAAAGAGAGATGGCTTAAGACACAATTGTACATCAACTGGGAGTTATATTTGGTTAGACGGGAAACAAACCGTAACCACTGATAATCAAAACGTTTAACTTACAAGGAGGTTGTGTCAATCTACACTCAATTTACATAACCAACTTCTATAGCTGATTCCTGCAAAACCCAATGAGACAGGAGAATACAGTAATACTTTTTCTAAACATTTTCAACTTTGTACCTTAATATCCCCATCCATAGAACAGATGTCTGACTTATCTGTTGACAAAGATTATGTAATAATAAAGTAGGCAATTAATAAAAAGTATTCTGCTTGTTTTAGTCTTTCACCTCTCCCTATTTCCCACCTTTAAGATGGAAATCGTAATTACCATGCTTTATCCTTCCTAGAGGAAACTTTGAGAGCTCAACTCACTTTTAGAATATCAGTTATCTATTATTTGTAAGATTTGTTCATCTTACACACAATATTTGTTTCTGTTTATTTCATACACTAGGTGGTATTATGACATGAGAATTGAGGGTATTTCCCTATTTCATAAAGTATCAAAAATCATAGTCCCAAAGCTGCTGATTAAACACTGCTGAGGCCAAACATATGATTTATAACATTTCCTTGAAACAATCCTCTGTAGTCTCACCCTTTGTGTAACACAATTTTCACTGAAATCAGTTGGATTTTCAAGGCGCACTCCCTAGCAACCGGCTAAGAGAACTTAGTTACTTTTTCTGAAATATCAATAGCTACCAACAGTTGATTTGTGCACATAAATCAGCTATCTAGACATAACTAAAATACTATGAACTCCATGCTTCCACATCTGAATGATTTTCTCATTTTTAAAGTTGTTTAAAAATAATCCTATAAATGTAAAACCCAATGATCTACACATATGTACTAACACTGAAATGTTCAACGAAATAACCTGTGAAGCAAAGCTTGTAGTAAAATGAATGCCTATTGACCACTCCTTTCTAATATATTTGTGAGCTACATCTATTTAAATTTTTTTTTTTTAAAGTTCCCCATCAGATATCAGACCTATCACCTTCCTGCTTGTGCATATACCTACTCAGGATTTCTAATTGCCAATGACAGCTCTTGAAGTTTCAGAGTCTAAGATCTCTGAAGTAGTTTTCAAGGAAAGATTTATCCTTACTATGAGCTCTTTCTCATCTTTCATTCAGTTTCTGATAAGTAAATTTGCTCAACCTCAGTATTATTAACATTTTGGGCTCAACCTCAGTACTATTTCTTGTTGTTTTGTTTGTTTTTCTGGGGACAGGGCATGTTGTATAACTTGTAGATGTTGAGCAGCATCCCTGGCCTCTGCCCACCTGATGCCAGTACCAACCCCTCCCAGTTGTGACAACCAAAAATCTCTCCAGACATTTCCAAAGTTGGGTGACAGGGAGCAAAAATTACCTCTGGTTGAGGACCACTGTGATAAAGCCTTCAGTTGACTTTTCATATAGCCCTATCACTTCTTTTTTTTTTCTTTGTGAGTTTAGCCTGAGACAGGAAAAAAAAAAATCCTTTAATCGGCGATATTTTTTCTGCCTACTTAGGTTAGGGAAACTGGTTTTTGTCTCTATTCAAGTCCCTACTCACTGTCTTCTTTCAGAATTATAACAATAAACATTTTTAATTAGAATAAATTTTTAAGAGAGGAGCAAGTATAAAATCTAAATGTGTGTGTACATTTTAGCCAAGTGAGTCTACTTCTTTAAAGATATCTTAAGAAAACAGACACAGAGACGTTTGTTACCAGTATAGATTTTGATAGGAATAAATTGGAAAAATTACAATTCTCCAACAATAGGGAAACGGCTAGATAAACTATGTTCTAGACATATAGGGAAGTGCTATAAAGTAATTTTTTTAAATGTTAAAAAGTCAGGGCTTCCCTGGTGGCGCAGTGGTTGAGAGTCCGCTTGCCGATGCAGGGGACAAGGGTTCGTGCCCCGGTCCATGAAGACCCCACGTGCCGCGGAGCGGCTGGGCCCGTGAGACATGGCCGCTGAGCCTGCGCGTCCAGAGCCTGTGCTCCGCAACGGGAGAGGCCACAACAGTGAGAGGCCCGCATACCGCAAAAAAAAAAAAAACAACTCATACTTATGGAAAATTTTAAGTAATATTTAATTTACTTATTTAAGTAATATTTAAGGAAAGTAATCAGAACCTTTTATAGAAAAAAAAAAACCCATAGAGCAGCATGCACATTACAGTATAATTTGGTAAACTATAAAATACACATGGAAAAAAATTTGGAAGTACAGACACCAAATTATTAACCATGATGTTTTGGGGGTATAGATATTGAATGGTTTTCCGTATTTTCCTTTGAGGTTTTCAATGTTTCATACATGACACATTTATCATGTTTATAAGCAGAAAAGAAGGTTGTTTAAAAAGATTATTTACTTTAACATATCAAATTGAAAATTATTAGCGGTTATATGGCTGTTTCTTCAAAGTCTCAGATCTGTACACTAAAACAGGTGAATCGGGGCTTTCCTGGTGGCACAGTGGTTGAGAATCTGCCTTCCAATGCAGGGGACACAGGTTGGAGCCCTGGTCCCGGAAGATCCCACATGCCGTGGAGCAACTAAGCCCGTGTGCCACAACTACTGAGCCTGTGCTCTAGAGTCTGTGAGCCACAACTACTGAAGCCCGCGTACCTAGAGCCTGTGCTCCGCATCAAAGAGAAGCCACCGCAATGAGAAGCCTGCGCACCGCAATGAAGAGTAGCCCCCGCTCGCCACAACTAGAGAAAGCCTGGGCGCAGCAACAAAGACCCAACACAGCCAAAAATAAATAAATAAAATAAATAAATTTATTAAAAAATTTAAAAAATAAAAACAGGTGAATTTTACTGTATGTCAACTATTTGGATACAAGGATGAATCCTGTGTGCACCACATCAATTCAGGTTACATCCCTATATCACAAGCCTGTTAATTTAGTAAAAAACATTGTATTTGCTGTTATTCTGTGTTCCACCAAACTTGGTATTCATATTTTTACTGCCCTTCTGTTTGGACCAAAGTAGAAGTAATAAGCCAAATAGCATCTTTGAAAACATGATAGTACTCAAGACCATATTTTCAGATATTCTAAAACATTATATATGTGTTATATATATACTTATATATATATATAAATTCTAAAACATTCAATTACAGTAGGCTTCTATTGAAATCAATTTGGCTGTTTTTCTGCTCATAAAAAATTAGTTTTGAAACAGAATATATATGTACACAATATATACATGTATATATTCTTGAATGAATAGGAAAATGTTTTATATACAGACAAAAATAACAGATCCTCAGCCCATGGTTCTTAAGGAATGTAAAAAAGAATAATAATAGACACTGAAATTGTTCCATTTAGTAATAAAATGGAGTGCTATTTTCAATGAACATTTCTTATAATAAAATTGTATTTGTGAAATGTTGCCCTCAAAACTACCACTTAATTATATCTGAAATCTAATCAGGCCACTTATTTAAGGAAAGAGATTGTAGGAGTCCATTAAATACTAAGCCAAGAAACAACTGAATTCTGGAGTTTATTTATTCTTCTATCTGTATAGGAAGTTATCTAGAAATATTACTTCAATTAGAGTTTTTTTTATTAGCTTTTCTCCTCCTTTCAATGTTAAAATAAATATTTTTATATCTAAATAATTTAAATAATTTTTTTTCCCTAAGGCTGAATAACTGCTATTTTCCTATGGTCTATTTTTCTTAGGTTAAAAACTTTGTTAGGTCCATTATAAATAAAATATCAATAAGGAGATAAGAGCTAGCTAGCATAAAGCCATCATGCTCCACAGACTGCACAGAGTAGATGCAAATTGACTCAGGGGAGGAAAAAAAAAACCAGTCTCCCAGTCTTCACATATTATCTCTCCTCTACCACACCTCTAAAACAACGGCTTCCAAGTAACCTCAAATAATTGATAAGTTTGGTTTTCATAGGCAAGAGTTGCCTTTAAGGGAGTTAATGAAATCCCTCTTTTTAGAATTGTTTTATTTTCTCATCCCCACATGGTTCGACCATGTAAAAAGAGCACTTCAAGCTTGCTTAAAACAGTACCCTTCAAATCTTGCTCCATCAGTTATGCAGCAGTTCAATCAATATTAGATAGCATCAAAAATCTATTTTCTGTCCCTGACAAGAGAAGGAGGTCCATAAGATTATCTGTTCTAAATGGCAAATGCAAACTCCATACTATCTCAAATTGCCTACTATGCAATTTTTGCCTCTACACATTATTGGAACTACAGTCAAAGCTCAGTTCTTTTAATTACATAAAACTTTAATTTTTAATTATGATTGAAAGATAGTGAAAACGTAAGCCACCAAATCACCTCAAAGTCATCGAAATGCTGAAATTGTTTTCTGTCAGGTGTTTTACTCATATTAACTGGTTGAAGCTATAGTCTTTTCGTTTCCTTCAAATGACCATGAAAAATGAAATTGAGGGTGCCAGTGAAATTCTCAGAATGGTGTATGTACAAAATTGTGGGACATAGTTTATCAGGAAAAGGGAACACAAATCTCAACAGTTTTCTGCTTCCTTTCAAGAAAAAAATTAAAATATAGAAATACTTTACTATCTTTAACTGAAATACCCAAAGCAGTAAATACCTTAAAACCCCATGCTAAATCAAGATTTCTGCTGGTAATCTTTATTTCACTTTTACAACATCCATATTTAGAGGAAATACAAAATTACTGTGGAAAGTTTGGGAAAGAAAACCAGAAAAAAATGACAATAGCTAGCTAACACTTAGCACTTATCTGCCAGGCACTGTGGGAAGTCTGTGAATTCCGTTAATACTTAAAACAATTCTTCATGATTAGAAGTGTGCTATTACCTATTTTTAAGATGTAGAAACTAATGTAGAAAGTAGCATATGTGGCATTTAAACCCATACAGCAGAATTCATGCAGTACCAAAAGAATAAATTTATTCACAGTTCCACTGGGCAGAGAACAAATTTTTTCTATTCTTACCCATGTATTTCTTCCATTGAATTTTCAAACCAATTTATTACAGCTCAAAACAACACTAAATTAAGGATGTCAATATTACTGGGAAATTTATGCAAAAAAATAAAACCAAACATTATTTGTTCACTTTATGAACTGATGCATCGTTATTACTACTACCTAATTTTTGTATAAAAATACTGGGGTTGAAATTTGCACTCTAAACTCACATATATAAAAATAAGTGTAGTTTTCTTTACTTTTCTGGACTCCCCAGATCCTACTAAAGGCAGAAAAAAAGGTGAACAATTAGAAGCAACTACATCTCATTTTGTTTAAAAACAATGTTTATAAATATTCATGCATTCTACATTCAGATTCTCTAGTTTGATTTCATGTTTCTTTGGTTCTCTTTCCAGCCTCTTTTCCTTTGCCCAGATGGTGATTTTGCATAGAAAAGCCTCTGTATCCTCCATGTCAAGGAACTGGAGAAGGAGTGAGGAGCAAGTGCTGCCTCCCCGTCCCTTCCCCACCCCAACCCCCATCTCTGAGCCTGCAGCTCTGCCCTCACGATCACAGATAACTTTGGTCTGGTCTGCAGGCACAGGCAAAGCTCTGTGTTGGTTCCTGGGCAACTTAGCTATCTCGAATGATAATGCCCTTGCCTCAGCAGTAACCGACCCTATGAAATATCTGAGTCCGGCCGCCACGCTCATCCTCTTCCCAGTATGGGCAAGTCACCTTTCAACCTCTTCTAAGGGTCTCTTTGTCCCTCTCTAAAGCAACATTTTCCACACCAAATCCCACAATAGGCTCTCTTGGCTCCCTTCATGACCACCATGGAGGTTTGGAATGTCCTATAAGACATACGTAGTCTATGAGGAAACGGGTTATGCTAAATGAGTTCCACCAATCTATACATCTCTGTTTACCATCCTGCACTATATTGGGTTTCCCTGGAGGCTTAGAAATTCCCTAAGAAGCAGGAGCAATACCTCCTTACTGAGAGTTTTCTGTCAAACTCACCTGGTATTCTTATAGCTCCTCAATCACTTACTCCATGCCTCCAGAGAGGCATACCTTTTAACAAAGCTAAGATAATCAAGTCTCGCTCTCTCTCTTTCTCTCTCTCTCTCACACACACACTCACAATCACACACACACACAAAGAGACTCAGACGCAAAATGACTTTCTATGTTCTCTTCCTGTCAAGGGAGAGTTGCTCTAGGTCAATGATTCTCAAACTTCAGGGGGGCATCAAAATCACCTAGAAGCATTATTAGAACACAGATTACTGGATTCCACTCCAAGAGTTTCTAACCCAGTATATCTGGGGCAAGGCCTGAGAATCTGCATATCTACTTGTGCTGCCATTCTGGGGACCTTACTTAGAGAACCACTGCACTGGGCATTGCAGCTCAAAGTACAGTCCATGGACCAGCAGGTGCAGCATCATTGAGACATGTTTTAGAAATGCAGACTCTTAGGACCCACCAGACCTACAGAATCAGAACATGCATTTAATCTAGATCCTTCGGTAAATGCACATTAAAGTCTGAGAAGCACTGCTCTAAGGGATATCATCCTTCTTTCTTACTTTATCATCTTTGATCCTACCCTCCCTTTTGTGGACAACCAACCTCATTCCTTAGCCTATATGTACACATAGTTATGGAGGACAGGAGAAAATACATTTTGAAAACAATTCCCAATATATAAAATAAAATTATCTTTATAATTTTTGTTACCAATCAAAAATTTTTTTTCTCCACAATTAACTACAAAATCTTGCTCCCTATTTTAAGTGACTTGTTTTGCTTCAGATATGACATTTTCTACATGTTTTTTAATTTATTAAAAGTCTTATTTTATGTATTTGAGTAAAGGATTTTAGTTTTCTTTATATTTGTCCAAACTGTCTGTCTATTATTAAGTTTATTCTTAGATATTTATCTTCTAGTTTGCTGATTGGGGGGTTCTTTTCTCCATTAAGTTTCCTACCATTCATTGCAAGTATATGGTCATTGTGTTTTACAGCTATTGCTTTTACTGCTTTGACAATCATTCTGTAATAAGCACTTAATGAACAATCTTATACATTCCAGTGTATACCATGCCTTATTTATAATCCATGTAGAATATTCCTAACAGATTTGTATTTGTTTGTTTAATCCAGTGCAGTTTTTTTTACAAGATAAGAGTGGGGATTTTTTTCTTTTAAAGAACTAAATCTAAGATTGAACATTTCTATTATTTTTGTTCCTATTTTCTAATTTGTTAATTTCTGATTTTGTCTTTGTCATTTCTCTCCTGCTTTTGTTGGGATGTTTTGGTGTGATATTTCTAACTTATCTGATACTAATGGTATGACCCTCTTTTTTCATTTACTTGATAAATCTTTCTTATCCTTTAACTTTTAAGTAGTCCATATCCTTTGTTTTACATGTGGTCAAAGCATTATAAACACTGTGGATTTTATCTATCAAATTTGAGAATTTTAAAGCTTTTGTTATGGGATTTCAGTCCACTTGCATTTATTATCAAAGGTGCTAAGCTTGGCATTATACTGTCACCTGATTTTCTGCTTTCCTTTTCAATGTTTACTTAACCATCTTCTTTGTTCTCTCCATTAAAAAAAATAGAATACATTTAGTTTCTTTTCCTTTAGCTATTCGAAAATTGTATTTGAATTACAATTGTGATTACTTTCCATTTTTAACCTTCCTTGAATCTATATTTCTCTGATTATCAATGTAAATAATATAATCACATCTATTAATTTGTACCTATGTTATAGAAGAAAATTAGTTTTCTTTTTTTCCAAATTACGTCCTGGTTTTGCTGTGTAATTGAACATTTTAGAGAACGTTGATCATTCGTTTTAACTTATCTTCTTTTAATAATTAAAATATTAAATGATAATCACTATAATTGTAGATGTTAAAAATAAACATTGATTAATATAAATCAACAGACCTAACCAAATTACCATATAACAAAGTGGGAGGATGGAGGAAGGAGAACTAGACATGCTTGTTACAGGACAGGCATAAGAGAGTCAGGGAGAGAGAGAACTAAATCCACATCTTGCCTATGAAAAGCCAATAGATAATTCCTGAAAAAATGAAAACGTAGAAGTAGCAATGTAAGAATACTATTTAGAGATTCAGATGCAAATGCCAGAAAAAGCAACTTAAAAAAATAAAGGAGTGGGACATGGGGAAAGAGGGAAAGAACTTAACTACATTTCATGAAAAGAACTTCTAGGACCATTTCACTCCTTAAATTATAGGTATACATGACTTTATTTTTAAATATAAAAATTAAATTAAAAACACATATTGCGGGCTTCCCTGGTGGCGCAGTGGTTGAGAATCTGCCTGCCACTGCAGGGGACACGGGTTCGAGCCCTGGTCTGGGAAGATCCCACATGCCGCAGATCAACTAGGCCCGTGAGCCACAACTACTGAGCCTGCGTGTCTGGAGCCTGTGCTCCGCAACAAGAGAGGCCGCGACAGTGAGAGGCCCGCGCACCGCAATGAAGAGTGGCCCCCACTTGCCACAACTAGAGAAAGCCCTCGCACAGAAACGAAGACCCAACACAGCCAAAAAATAAATTAATTAATTTTTTTAAAAAACACACATATTGCATAGGTATAGCAGTACAAAGATACCAAACTGATATTGCCTTCACTACATTCTTGTTTAGAGAGTCTATAAGTTGGCTCTATTATTAGCTACATAAAATAAATGCTTTCTGAAATTTCTTTCTGCTTTTTGTAGTAAAATTTTAAGAATACTCCATATTGAGCATTGTGTTCACTTTTTTAACACTGACAAGTATTTTATAAGCATCATATTGCTGTTTATTCTTTTGACTTTCTGCTTACTCATTCTTGAGCAGAAGTCTCTCCATGCTTAGAAATAGACCAGAGGCAATGGTGTCTGGCTATCCTTGACTCCCCTCATCTTCCAACTTGTTGCTTTAGAATTCTCTCAACAGATGTCAAGCCAAAATTTTGGCCAACATAAATTTATATTATTATTTTAATAATTTGGCAGTCTTTGGGAAGAGGCAAGAATAGACTGAGAATTCCTAGCATTGTACCTGGCTTCCAAACTCTTTCTTCTCTAGCAAAGCCATCTTATTGGAAAGCAACTTTCTTCTGGTTTGATTCAATTTCTATACTTTGTACGATATAAGCTGTGCTTCTGACTGGCACCTTTCCTGATGCTGTTATACACTTTGTTGGAAACAAACCTCCATCTGCTGCTGGCTTTCTGCTTGTGTGTCCAGTGTGTGAAAAATTACGGGTTAGTACTAGCACTTTCATGCTGTTTATCTAATAGAGAAAGAAAGGGAGGCCCCAACATTGCTTCCATTTCTCACTTTTGTTGAGTCATGCCTGACTTTCCTGTATTTTTTCAAAGCAGAGATAGTAAAGAGGAGATGCTAATTAATCCTCATAAACTTCCTTTAGTCAAGGAGGATCTGAGTCCTAACAGAAATCATTTATTTAATTGTACACAGGGGTCCAAAAGTCACGGTTAAGGTGTTACGGAGCAAAAATTTATTAAGGTATCACAACTCAAAATACCCCCCCAGTTATCCCCTGGTTTCTCAGATGCAAAACTTCTTACATTTGGGGTCAGCTCCTGATTTTATCTTGCCATGCAAAATCTGGGTGAGGGGTGAAGTGAAGAGAAAATGAAACAAGACGACAAAAAGACAAAATTGATTTATCTCTTTAAGAGAAAAAAGTTTGGATAGAAAGTCAGAAAAGAGCCACATGACTTCTGTGTTAGGAGAGCTTCCAGGATTGGGATTTGGAGAGTGGAAGAGAGTTTCTAGGAGTGACTGGCATCAACGGGGAGGATATAAAGAGTACCCACTATGGGAAGGACGGATTTTACATTAATAATTATAATGGGCTAAATGGTGTCCCATCATATCCCAAAAGATATGAACATATCCTAATCCTTGAAACCTGTGATTATTACCTGATGGGTGATTAAATTCTGATTTGTGATTAAATTAAGGATTTTGAGGTGAAGAGACTATCCTGAATTATCCAGGTGGGTGCTAAATGCCATCACAGATGTCCTTATAAGAAAACAGCAGAGGGAGATTAGCTGGAAACACAGAGGAGAAAGCAATATGAAGATGCAGGCAGAGACTGGAGTGATGCCACCACAAGCCAAGGAACATCTGCTGTCACAAGAAGGTGGAAGAGATAAGGAACAGATTCTCTTATAGAGCCTCCAGAGGGGAATGGGACCCTGCTGATACCTTGATGCAAACTTCTAGCCTCCAGAACTGTGCGAGAAGAAATTTCTGTTGGTTTAAGCTACCCAGTGTGTGGTAATTTGATAAGGCAGCCCCAGGAGATTTATACAATAATGCATTTCTCCCTTTGACAATTCTCATGGGACTAGGTAAAAATCTGAAGTGTTTTTAATTATATTTCAGCTACCAAACCATATTTCTTTAAACACTGTTTAAGGATGGGGGCATGCAAAGTGACTGAGTCAGGGTACAGAATGACAATTAACATTAACAGAGTATTTCCTATGTGCAGTCATTTGTCTAAGCGGTTTCAACACATTAATTCTTTTCCTCATAAAAGAAGAATGTGAAGCTTAAAGAGTTTGTACAACTTACACAAGATCACAAAACAAGTGGTCGGTGGTAGAGCTGGGATTAAAACCAAGGTCTTCTGAATTTGAAACCCAAGCTCTTAGTGGCTACAAGGCATCACACTGCTTTCCATTTCAATTTGCAGCTGAGCAGTGAGCTGCTTATGTGCCTGTCCCTTTATTATTCAAGTGTTCAAATCTTTTTATCAAAGAAATTGAAATGATGACTTAGTTTGTATGAAGACTTCTCTAAAGTCACACACTGGTATTCCATCAACACAACTTTTGGGGAACACGTCTATGCACCCTGGGATCTCTACTGTTGATATTAGAAGTACACCCATTAAAGTCTGTGAGTCCAACCACTTGCTGTTCACGAAGTGTGAGAAGCGTCCCCCTTTCCTCTAGACCTGTTAGCTCTTAAGTAAAGGAGTGACTCTAGCCTTTCTCTGACACTCTCTCATAAGCCAGGTTTTATCCCTCCATAACAATCATTTTTCGGGATGACTATTTTCTAAACCAAAAAATGTTTGAAACTAAAAGTGTCCTGTTGATAATTATACAAGGACAAAATGTTCAAAACAGGTTGTCCTGAGCAAACTCGTATGCATGGTCACTCTATTTATTTACTTAGTGGGTTGAATATTTCAATTCTGTCTTCCCTTAGGGACTGTAAGTCCTAGAGAACAGGGACCAGATTTATTTCTGTTCTTCATTTTATCCTCAATGCCTAGTACAGTGTCTGGCACTCAGTTAATACTCAATAAATACTTGATTAATGAGTAAATATAAGTTAGTGAGTTATTTTATATGGTGGTAAGAAGCACGTTGGTATTCTTACAGTATATGGTAATATTCACAAGTAACTATCTTGAAAAACAATGGAATTATGAAATAATTTTAATTGTTGAAATTAACCCAAGCTAAGGCAAAATGAACACATCCAAATAAGATTAGCACCAATTCACGTGGGGCTGTTTTTAGAATGATGAGGCAGGTATTTCTTTGGGCACAGTACAGCCACAAGCACTTGTTACGGCAAGTCAGAATTTCATTTCATCCAATTTGATCTTGTTTCTAGAGCCACAGGCTGAGTCACCTCTAATATGTAGTGTAATTTATTACAGCACTATACACTGAAAACCTATGGCCCAGAATTCTGTAAACATTAAAACACATTCTTTACTTTTAGAAAAAAACTATTATTGAAATATTTAAAAAGCCATGGAAATTACCTACAATCCATGATCTTGCTAAAAGAGCTAAAACTATTGCATGATTCCAAGTAAACTGATACATAATTTTAAGAACCTTATCTGTAAAAGCCAATATTTCTATTGAACTCTTACTGTGCTACTTTGTCATCTTCAGAAGGACTTATTCCAGCTGTTGATGATGTTATTTTTAATATAAACAGATAATATCATAGTTTTACTTTAGAAAAAAAATGACTTTAAATGCAAATGCTCTTACTACTTACCAAACTATGACTCTGAAGCAAAAATAGGTTGAATTTCTTATTAACTTGCAAATGTTAGCCTTCTTAACTTGTCTGAGCTACTTGAAAGCAAAATAGGCACTACACAAATAGATGTAAAGATTGTCCTGATTGTAGGCTTGTAATTAGGCCATTAATAAGAACTAAGTGTCAGTGAGCACTTTTCCTGAGAAAATATGATAAAGGTGGCACTGAAAATCTGGCATCCTCACAGTCCCATTATCTGGTTCAGAAAAATCTTGACTGAATTGAAGCAGAAAAACAATTTACCACATCACTAGTTGAAACAGGATGTTCAGCTCATCCAAAGTCTACTTACTGTACATTTGACTCACTCCTCCAAGAGGCTTGGAAATCATTCACAGTCAGATAACTAGTTATCCAAAGATAGGCTGACAAGCACAATGTAGGAAAGGGAGATGCTTGTACTGATTTACCTCCAGCCTATCATGGTTGAGCTGCTCAAATTCTAAGGGAGTAAAAAGATAAGGAATAAGCGATATGGACCAGAACTTAGTTTATAATTTAGAAGAGAGAGGGTCCAAGGCATGAAAAATCCTAATTAAAGATGTTCTCTTCATGTATCTCACATTCTCAAATCTCTTTGACAATTTTGAAAGGGAAATATCTTTTCTCCTAAAATTCAATATGTTAAAACATCTGTAGCACATACCCTTTGGAAGTTGATTATTAGAAATATCTGTTCATGACTTTATGAATTTCAAAACCTTTTACAACTGTGTTAGATAATGTACTTACTACTACTAGAATGGAAAGAATGTTAGAGATTAAATGTTGAAACAAAAGGAAATAGAATCAAAACACTGGGTCTTTACTTGAAAGGCTTTCTGAAGAGGCTGATCAATGGAAAGATATTCAAATATGGAAATCAATCCAGCTGTCAGGAAAGCTTCACCCCTGTCCTTTAGAAAAGGTTAATAAGAATTTATTATTAATGGCCCTGAACTTACAGTTCCAAATGAAATGTGAATAATAGTAGTAAGCCAGGTACATCATTTGAGAAGTAAAGTAATGGCATGGGGTTATTTCCAGGGCAGTAAATGGCTATTATCACATCCCAGTGCAAACGGAACTAGAAAATACTTTCCTCACTAGATGAAAGACAGTTTCTCAAAGATAGCCCTGAAGCACTCAACCTCTCTGTATTACCAGTGAGCATCTAGACTCCTGGAGAGTAACTGACCAGCAGCTAAGACACTCCCATGGCATGGCTACGTTGATGTGCCACGGCCATATCATGGGTAAAATTTTACAGTCTGTTCTTATTCCAAACAATTCAGCTTATATTTGCTCACAAAGCACATTTTTCTGAATACTCTTTATTAACACTAATATGAAGTTCTAGGAAAAAAAAGTATATTCTGCTGATTTCTAATCTTCTATTACTTCATTTCTGTCCAAACCATATACATTCAAAAACCACATTATCTTCCTGTCATCATATATTATGTAAGATTTTGTACTACTTAAGTCATATACCTGTTATATTGCTAGTCATCAGTTCTTTGGACAGTAATCAATATGATGAGTGATATAAGTGATTTCAGATGAGGGATTTGGTGATGAATATGAATTTTATCTCTTCTTTCTTCCCCTGACTACACTTTTGTAGAGTTATTCATCACCATTGAAACAGAAGGCTATAACATTCCAGGAAGGAAACAAAAAGTCTCCGGAAGTTACAAATCAAAAAATGAGCTCTCACAAACTTTTAAGCATCCTCTACTTAGAGAATTAACATCTACTAATATTAAGCTATATCCTTCCCCACTGAGCTTCTTTACCACTAAGGTGAAGTCATATTTAGAAAATAGCTTTTTCTAAATTAAAAATAAAACTTTCTCCTTAGGACAGAAAGCATGAGTGATTCATCTATTTTAACTTGGTTCTTCAGAAAGTCAGTAAATGATGAAAGTATTGATGTAAAGAAAACTGGCTCTAAGAAGAAGTACAGATCCCTTGTATTTGAAACACATAGCAGCTTTTGAAAACAGATAATGTAAATTTTAAAAATATTATTTTTTCATTGTGTGTAAAGCTACAGGATAGGATTTTCATTTTTGATCAGTCAGAAAGTCAAGTGAGTATAAATAAGTCTAAATTTCTACACACTATGACAACCCATGGTAGAGGGTTCCCCGAAGTGTTGACTTCCCAAGACCTCTACAACAACGATGTAACTGCCTGCTGCCATTGTAAATGGGACCTCCAGGGTCACACATGCTTTGATAAGACAGGACCTCTCAATGCTGTACTGCTGCCCCACTCAGCACTATACTGCCTGAAAGACCTATTGTAAGAGAAAGAATATAATTATAATGATTGCTCAGCTTCTTCAAAAGGACCATCAAAGTTTGTACTCATTAAGCCTTACTTACTAGTTTGTTTCGTCACTGCGTGACAAGAAATCCAAGCCCTCCAGTTCATCCCTCATTTACAAACACATCTATACACTCTCCATACTGACCCAGTTTCTGCCCTTCCCTACCTTTCAAACTCTACCACTGTGCTACATTGTATTCTCAACCTCTTCCTTAAATTTGTCTTCACCTTCTTATAATTGAAAACTGGCTATCCATGAAAAATCTATTTGTCCTTCAGCAAATAGAGTTCAGGACTTTTTTTTCCACCCACATACTACAGCACTCAGAAATGTCCTCCTTATTCCTCTCTTCCGGATAATTGGCATTTTATTCTTCCTTAAAAGCTCTAGCTTCCTTCAAGGACATTCCACCAACCCTCTCACCACTAGTCTTCCTTGTTGCACTCTTATGCTGACCTCTTTGCCGTCACTAACCTTTTTTTTTTTTTTTTTTAATTTTAGCCCCTGGATTATACCTTTACTCTGCTTGTCATCATCCACATAAGATTACCTAGGCAACTCCAACCTCCAGCAGTTTAATATTCTAACCCATCTCAGCCAACATATATCATCAGTAAGTATACCACAATCAAAATATTAATTTCTAGTGTCCCACTTTCAGACCAAAATCTTTTCTTTCTAGTTTACTTACTTTAGGACCCTCACATCCATCTTCTTCCCCACTGATACCTCCAATCATTTGACTATCCTCACTTGTATTCGTTTTCTATTGCGGCTGTAACAAATTACCACAAATTTAGTGGTTTAAAATAACACCTATTTATTATCTCAGTTTCTGTAGGTCAGAAATCTGGGCACAGTGTGGCTTAGTTGGTTCTCTGCTAGAGTCAACCAAGGCCCAAAGCAGGTGCTGGCAGGGCTGCCTTCCTTGCTGAAGGCTCTAGGGATGATTCCACTTCCAAGCTCATTCAGGTTGCTGGTAGAATTCTGTTCCATGAAGTTCTAAGACTGAGATCCCTTTTCCTTGCTAGATGTTAGCAGGGCTTGTTCTCAGTTTCTGGAGGCCACTCACAGTCCTTGGCTTATGGCCCACTCTCTCCATCTTCAAAGCCAGCAAGAGCAGGCCAACTCCTTCTCATTCTTCAAATCGCTTTGACTCCCCCTCTACTTCATCTCTCCTCTGCTTCTAGCCAGAGAAGTTTCTAAACTCTTAAAGGCTTATGTGATTAGATTGGGGTCACCCAGATAACCCAGGAAGATCTCTCCACGTCAAGGTCTGTGATCATAATTACATCTGCAAAGTTCCTTTTGCCGCATAACATAACATTTCCAAAGATTCTGGGACTTATGGTATGGATGTTCTAGAGAGGCTGTTATTATGCCTTCCTCACCACTTTTCAATGTCTATAATTGCCCTCATTTCTTTTCCTTTCCCTTCTTACCCAGTTTAGATTTTATGAAATATCACTATAGCCCACTTCTCTGTAAAATTCCTCCATCACTTTATTCCTTTCCCCTTATTTGCTTAGAAAAATCCTAATTCTGGCTAAGTCCAACTTTACTCCAATTCCATATCTTTATCCAACAATCTGAACATGACTGGAGAATTAATAGTAGTATATATCTCATTTTAGTCCAATTCTTCCAGCCACCCTCTAGGTATTAGTCATGAATACAGTTTTTCACTCTTCAAGACAACTATTTCACATCTTTTCCATTCTCCTCAATCTTTTAACACTCTCCTCCCCAATTCCTTCTCAGCAGATGATCTTGTTTCTAATTTTACTGAAAAAAAGCAGGAAACGCTCCCATATTTCCACCACCACATTTAACCTATAGCCATGTGTTTTACTTCCATTAAAGTTGATGAATTTTCTATTCTCCTTCCGTTCTCTTATCTAAGGCCACTAGTGCACTGGATCAAATACTCTCCTTGCTTTATCAAAGAGATAGCTTACACAATTATCAATCCTTTTCCCACATCATAAATTTCCCCATTCTTCTGTATAATCCAGTCAAAATACAAGCATGGTATATTATCTCCCATTTTAATACCTTCCCTTAATCACTCCATTTTTCTGCTTCCATTTATAGAAAACTTTATCAAAAGAACTTTCTGTACCTGCTATCTCTTCTTCCTCACTTCTTAATTCACTATAATCAGGCTACTGTCCCTTCTCTTTCATTGAAACCACTCTTTTCTTCATCATCAGTGACCTCAATCTTGTTAAAGCCAATGTTCAGTTCTCTGTTCTCCCTGTACCTAGTCTCTTGACAGCAATTGACATTGTGGACCATTTTCTCCTTCTTGAAACACTCTCTTCCTTTGGCTTCCAAGACACCACTTCCCACTTTTCCTTGTAAACCACACTTGCCAGTCCTCTTTAATCCCATGGTGTGAATTCTTCTCTCTTTCTCAACCGCTAACTATTGGAGAGGCCCAAATCTCAGCAGTTCTGGGTCCTCTTCTCTACTGTCTATAAACTCATTGTCCAATCTCATTCGATCTCATGATTTTAAATAACACATATGTGATGACTCACAAATCTTCAGCCTCAATTTTCCTCCATTTAATATCCAATTACCTCTTCTCCTCTGTACATAATTGGCATTTCAAACTTAACAAAACCAAAACCAAACTCTTGTCTTTATCCCCTGTGGCAGAGGCAACTAGCAGTTTACAAATAGCGATTATCTCTTTTTCCTTAGTCATAAGATCCTCTAATTTTCAACAGGGCATATGGTTACCTAGAATCAAGACTATATTTCTCAGCCTTCCTTGCAGTTGGATGTGGTTATTTTGTTAAGGTCATGCCAGTGGCATGTAAGTAGAAGTATGTTACTTTTGGAAAGTGCCATGTGCAACTTCTGGAAATTGTCCTTAAAGGGAAGGAGGACACTTCCTTGCCCCTGGTCATGCCAACCTTAAAAAGATTTCTCCACAGATAGGAACTTTATTACTGGATTACACTGCCATATGGAGAGGAAGTTATGCCGGAACATGGCCTCTTGACTTGAAGAGTCAAGCTTTACTTGACATGGTAAAAGAACAGTTGACTTATTTTCCATTGAATTATGCCCATCATCTTCCCTCAACTAGCAATAACCCAATAACCTGGATCAAATATAAATTAAATCCTATTTTCTAAAATTCTAAAATCATAATTTTAAGCAAAAGTATAACCATAATCCATCCCCTGTCAGTCCATCACTCTGTAAACATCTCAGAGAGTTCACTGAGTGTGAAACACTGGTTTGAGTACAGCAGCCCCTTACTTCAGTGAGTATCCTGGAATAGCTAAGCAAAGAATGAAACCCTTCAAACTTTGGAGTTACAAGGAAGGTGACCTATCCATCTGTGGTCTCATTGATGAAGAGGCTAAACAACTCCTGGATGCTCAAAGAAACTGTCACGTGTACTACTCTCACATGTATCTATAAATTGAACATTCCACTGTAACTCTTCCACATCTCTGGGGCATAGCTACCAACTGGATATCTTTCTTTATGGACCATACAAAGGATACAACTGATCACGCTGGCTTTTTCCAGTAGATAGTTTAGCAATACCATGGAATTCTGCATGTGCATTTCTATGTGTTAATCTTATTTTCCCTTTATTGCTCTGCATTTTTATAGTGCTCATTTCCTCTATACTTATTTTATCCTTTTGTATTGACAGTATTTTTGTGGACCACCTAAAATTCTTTGTGGAATAGGGCTGAAATAATTAGGCAAATGAAGTAAAATTTTCTTGTCTGGAATGGGTTAACATGGCTTCCAAAGTATTCAGCAGGAAGTAGGTATGTGGATTCAAGGTTGACAATCTATTTTTAGATGACTACTTGGCTCTTCTTTACCACACAAGTAAGATTCTAATTTCAGGAAGGCTCTCCTTTGCTTAAATTTAATTGACTATGCATTGTCATCCTTTTGTATTAATCTCTGCTTTTAAAATGTGTTTCAAGATGGCTGACTGATTGCACCACTGAGACAGAGACCTGCTATCTGGAATAGGTACTTCATAAACCAATCACTTCTAGACTTTTCAGGCCATCACAGTCATTTTCTCATATAGAAAAGCAAACAAGCCTTACCAAAGCCTTTCCATAAGTAAAGGTTGAAATTATTCAGAACAGATGAGGTTCACTTGGAGCAAGACTGGCATAAACAGAGAAGCCCAAAAGGGTGATGTAGCAAATCAGCAAGAAGAATATGAAATGATGCTGCCATTTATCTGTTGTATAAATAATAAAAATTATTAAAAAGAAACTATGCAATAAATGGTAGCATTGTTTCCCTTATATGTAGAGCTATTGATGAAAGTAGACATTTTGAATCTTCAAGGGTGACTTTTAAACATCATTTGAATGAAAAGAAACAAGAGCAAATGAAAGGACTGCCATGACTCCTTTTCCCTCAAACCTAATGTTAGCACAGAGAAGAGAAAAAAATAGAACCGTCACCCATTTTTCTTTTCCTTTCATCTTTATATCATATTATCTAATCACAATTTCCACACATTTCAAAGATTACGTATTAGTATCTGTATACCTTTCAGATATTAGAAAGTCAAGCACAGGTCTACATTTTGTACATACAATGTTAACTGATGTGGGAGAGCAATACAATCATGACCTCATTCATATGGTAATTTTTTACATGATACAGACACTTTCTAGGGCAGCTCAAAATCTAGTAACTCAAAATAATTATGCAATAAAAATACACCTTCAGGTACATCATTTATTTCAAAAACAGAAAGCAGGAACTCTGAATGAACTTAATGTCTTAGGAGGTGATTAAAAAAATTAACTCTTTAAGTGGAATTTCTCTGCCTGTCATAGACAGCAATTCAATTCATGTGACAGTTTTGTATTATGTCAATTTGGCTAAGCTGAACTACAGTACATTTCCTAGAATTCTCTGTCCTGTACGTTTCCTGTTAGGGTGGGCCTCAGAGATTCTTGTGTGAGATTTGGATGGCATGTGTAAAGAGCAGTCTTTTTGTAACTCATCCACATTACCATCGATTGACTGACTCACCTTGGTGTGAGGCAGCATTTAAGCCTGCAAGTACTCTACCTCCTCTTGGATCCTCCTTTAGCTTCTCCAACTCCTGGGTCAGGTGTGTGCGCTTAGCTTCTTGACAAAGGGCCCCAGCTTATACAGGACCTCCATACTACCAATATCAGAGACAACAAGAACTGACGTATTTCAGTCCATCCTCCCAGACTCCAGCTCATCCTTGCAGGCTTTAGCTCACTTTTGATATCTCCACTTTATATCCATCTCCCCTCATATCTGCCTGCTTCACGAACTTCATGCTCCAAGGTCAGACAAGGACCTTAAAGACAAAGACCTTAAAGAAATTGCTTAACCAGCTCTAAAAATTGTGTAACGTCAAATTCCTATAACAAACACCAATCCCTTGATACACATGTGTATACATCTCCTAGTGTTTCTACTTCTTTAATTGAGTGGTCAGTGATAAATCACAATCTCATATATATGTCATTTAATACAATGGTTCTAATTCCATCACCCACTACATATGGGTCAGCCGGCCTAGAATGAGAGGAACAGCCTCATTTACCTTCAGATGCAAAGCACAAAAGGAACTACTGTGTAGTTCTGAAATACTTAATTGCCTCTTTTCTCCTTTTAAACCTTACACAGTTCCAATCCAAATGCTTTGCTGACCATTAAACTCCTGTCAAGTCCCTGCATAATTCTGGACTGTAAACACTTCCTCAATTTTGGATTTCCCTTCTGTCTTGGCCCCACAGAGATCTCACGAGGACAGCTCCATCATTCCTCCACAAGAAGAAGGGAAATTTGTGCACATTATCCATGCAATAAGAAATTTCTTCATTTGGGATGAATATATATACGTATAAATATAAATACATACATGTAAGGTTTGTCCATTTTATTGTATCCATATATCTCAATTTAAAAAAACATATTTTATGTTCCAGTAATACCCACATCTGTAGTTTAACAAAATGCCCTGAAAGAACAGGGTCACACCAAGGGGCCAAGATCAGAGTTTGGGATAAATTAGGTCTTCTAGTATGTCTGCTCATCATACACAATAGGAAGAAAATAACCATATCATTTTTTTCCTAAAATAATGGCTGTATTGGCACCTTATAAAATCAATATGTGTTCATGGTAAGAATAAATGCAAGCAATTTAGGAAATTTTTTAAAAGAACAAAATGCCACCACCCAACAATAATCAACAACTTGGAAAATGTCATTCTGGATATCTCTCAATGTATACATACATACACACATACCAAAAAATAGCTAGCTAAATAGTGAGATAGGTAAAACAGGATATAATAATGGGATCCTACTATAGTTATATAAAGAGCACTGACTTAGCTTGAGTACAAATCCTCACATTCTCAAGTGAGCAAGTTAAATGCTCTTTCTGTGTCTCAGTTTTCTCACAAATAAAATTAGAAAAAAAGGTAGAACATTTTTCATAGGGTTTTTGTCAGGATTAAATTAATTATTAGCTGTAAAACACTGAGAACGTATAGTCAATAAATGTTCATTATTATTTGGTAGACGAAGATATTTTAATCTATAAGACTTTAATATAGGAAAAAGAAACTTAAGAAATGGCTGATCGTTCCTTTAATACAAGTTCCTAAAGATCTCTATAACCAAGAAGAAAATTGTTAAAAGTTATCAATGTTGTAGTTATTTCTGTATATGTCTTTTAAGACAGTATTGATGATAGTTTGTCAACAAGAAAATGGGGGTGAGGATAAGCACAGATATTATATGTTAGTTACATTATAATTATATATTCATTTTATTTTTATATTATTTTATGTTATTATATTATTTTTCTATGTCAAAATTTGTAAGATTTTTTTCTGTTCTGTATTCATAATTCCCCCAGTTAAATGTGGCTCAAATTTAAGTGGATTCAATTATCATGACCAGTCATTCTATTGCTTTTTCATTTCTGAGTTCTTTATTTGGATTTGTCTCTTGATGAGCTGAATTTCAGTTTATTCATTTACTGTAGAATAATTTGGGGGTTTTATATCCCCTGAGTTCTTCCATGTTTGAGATTCTTTCCTATTGTCTTAACTCCAAAATAAATACTTAACTGAATATAAGTAATATTCTTTGATCATAGTTCTCCTTCTTCAGAAATCTTTAGATGTTCCATTGTCTTCCGACATGGAACATGCTTGGAGAAGACTGAAAGAAGCTATTATACAAGGAAATTTTCCTTTAAAATTGTGCTCATTTTTTTCAGGTTCATTTGCTGACTTCTGTACTTCTGGAATACCAATTAACTTTATATTTTATCTTCTTCGTCTGTCCTTCATATTTGTAAACTGTATCCTTGCTAAGTTTTTATTATTCCTTCTCCTTTCACTATGATCATCTTTCCTCTATGTTGACTTCATTTTAGCTATTTATTCTACTTTTGCTGCTTCTAATTTGTCAGATCTGTAACAGAGTTTGCTGTTGTACTTATTTTATATGTTATTCTTTGATCTCACTTTGCTTCTTATTCTGTTGCTTCTCATTATTGTTTAATTCTATTCTTCTCATTCCATTGTGTTTGAGTTACAGAATTTATATCATATCTTGGGAAGTCTTTGTTTGTTTCTTGAGTTTTGTTATAGATTGGGTTATTTGATGGGATTGTGATGTCTCTTTTCATTTAATCTTTTTGTGATAGCATGTTTGCATAGTCTCCCTATATCAATGGTTCAATCAATGTGACTTTGCAACTTCTCCCAAGAAGAGGTGGAATCTATTTCCCCATTCCTTAACTTAGGACAGGACGTGTGCCTTCTTTAGTCAAAGAAATATAGTACATTTGTTCAAAGACTAGGCCTCAAGAAACTTTGTACACTTCTGATTCCTCTCTTCCACCTCTGTCCAGACATAATATGAACAAGCCTGGGCTACCCTGCTGGGGGATGAGAGACCACATGGAGTTGAGATGAACAGTCCCACCTGAACCATCTTAGACCAGTCAATCCCCAGATGATCTGGCAGCTGACAACAGACTGAAATCTGAGCCCAGCTGAATTCAGAACTGCCTAACTGAGCAGAGGCCAAACTCCAGAATGGTGATTTAAATTAATGCTTGTTATTTTAAGCCACTAAATTAAGGAGATTTGTTGGAAAAAAAATATGACTGATACAGTCTCCACGCTTTTACATTTCATCCTGCTGAGACTTAAAACATTGGCTTATTTATCCAGAACTCCTGCTTTCTCTAATACAGTATGAGTAAATCATCCTTTACACTTTCTTCTTTATCTGCAACAATTGGCCCCTTCTATACCCCATGTTTCCACCTCTCCCACACTTTTATAGGAATGCTGGCCACTACTTCTTGTCTATTCTGCTGCAGTCTGAGGGCATGAAGATGGGGTAGCATTCAGTTCAGAGAACATTCAGCATTTGCTGAGTTTCTGGACTTGCTCCCTTCTTCTGAGATGTCATAGATGCTGTATATCAAGCCCATTCACATTGTAAGGTTTTCATCTCACTCTTATGGGCTTCAGCTCATTCTCCTAACACTGAGAACTTTTTGCCCTCCTAATGAGCACTGATTTTTCAGAGGTAGATAGGAATGTCTACTTAATTTTTATTTTTACTTTCGAATGTTTTTCCCTGCCTTTTCACCAGGTTGCTTATTCACCTTAAAAGACCATTTCTCTCCAAATTGGGTCATTAGAGAAAATTTTCAGTTTCATTATGTATGTTTCTTTCTGCCATACAGACAGCAGGTGTTTGGGGTCAGAGGCTAGGCTGTACCTCACCAGAATTGTCTTTCTTCTTCCTCAGCTGCCACTTTTTAAAATTTATGTCCTGATGTTATACCTCTTTTCCTTAATTTTTGGCTACTTGTAATTTGGAGATTATTTCTCCCTACCAATTTTCATTTATTTTTTAAGTATACTGTTGAGAGATATTTTACTTTGTCTCATCCATAAATTGGTCATATAGGTATCCCATTACACAAGGTTATACACAGAAACATCATATTACTCTATGATTCTTCAGAGAAGTAAAACCCAGAAGTATAAAACTCTTCATAAGCCTGAAAAGGTGAATCTGTCACTTCAATTGTATAGTTACTCCTGCCCTAAAGATTGTTACCACTTACAAGATTGTTGAAAGGCTTGTGATTCCTAACTGGGTGACTGACAACACTTAAAACAAGTGCTCACTGTTGGAGAGGTCTAAAATTCAAAATCAGGGTGAACTTTTCTAGGAAGCCAGCTTGAGGCATAAGGGATTCTTAAACCTGCCCAGGTCTTTTTCTTTGTTCTCTTAGCCAGAACACTTCATGATGAATAACTTGTTCTCTGAGACCTAATGCTTCCTGTGCTTCCTTTGTCCTCCTACTTAAAAGGCTTTTATGTTGGAGAATCCCTCAAATCCTGCCTTTTTTTTTTTTCTTCTCAAAGGAGGGCTTCTGGAGACACTTACTTTTAGCTGAAGGGGTTTTGTATTTGCAGCCGATTTTGTGGCTAAAGATATAATAAATTAGTGACCTCCTTTTCCCTATCTACTATGTAGAGTTTATTCAATTTAACTTTTTAATATAAAACTGGTATGAACTAGAAGAGGGCAGAGAAGGGTTAAAGAGTCCTGTTGGGCACCCACAAGTTAGAATCTCCAAATGCGTGTGGAACTTTACAAATCAAGAGGAGAAAGACTTTAAATGGAACCCTGAAGAGAAATATCAAAAGCCCCCTCGCTTCAATCTCTCCTTCAACAAATTTTTACTATTATGTCTAATAGGTTTCAATGGTACAGGGATAAAATTGGGAGGAATTTTGGAAAAATATTATAATGTAGACATGAAATAGTACATAAATTCTCTGTGAAGTTTTCATTTTCAAGTCAGACCACAGTTGTCACATTGCCTGTTCTTGTGCTGTCTCAGTTGGACAGCATACAAATTATCCCTAGGATCTCAGCGAAGCTTTCATAAAAAAGAGGATGGGATAACATTAAGATTCAGGAGCTTACACTCCCATCCATGCACTATTTCTAAAAAAAAAAAATCAATGTCACTTTTTACTGTAACAGTAGTAACCATCCTAAATAAAGGAACACATATATTCCCAACATAATCACTGAAAAGAGATAGGAAAAATCTGAAAGCATCATAAATGAAAAAAATTTCCAATTGCTCTTCTCTCTTGTTCAGTATATTACTTAATTGCAAAGGTAGTCATAGGAGATTTCAGTTGGTTTTCTATACTCGGCCTCCATTCCTTCTGATTTTGCTTTCCAGACCCATTCTTACCCCTTTACATACAGCATGGTCTACTACCTCTCCCTCTCCTGTCTAAGTGGTGAGTATGAAACCCAAACTTGGACAATCAGATTCTCCTCCACTCCAAACTCAGAATTCAAATCTTAAGTATAATGGCATAAAAACTAAAATCAGGTAGCTTTCATTACCCCAAAAGAAATTTTAAAGCATGTTTCACCTCGGCAGTTTTAAAAACTATTGATGCCTGTGTCCACCCAAGAGACCCTTTTAATTGGTCTGGAGTGTGGCCTGACCATCAAGACTTTTAAGATTGCTGAGGTTATTGTGAATTTCAGTGAGAACTGAGAACCACTGCTCTAGGTTACAAGAGACCCAGTTTGTTCCTACTGCCTTGATCTATGAAATGCCCTGATTCTTAACTCTTCAAAAGCTGGTTATTCAGCTTTTTCTTTCAGACTGTAAACAACCATATATTATTCCAATAAATACTGCCTACATTAACCAAAGTCAGTTTCTGTTACTGTAAATGCAAGAGCCATGATTGTTATAGGGCTGAGGACAGTATATAGTGATAACATTTTGGAAAATATCTTCCTAATAACTATTCCATCCCTCTAAAACTAAACTCTCCTCCACCATTCATAAATGGTTGCACAGAGTATTTACTGTCCAGGGCTCTTGGCCAAAGAGGGAGTGGGGACTATAATTTAGCCTACAATCTTCTTGCCAAGCCATGTATCTTAGCAAGGAACTGCATCTGCCCAGAGGAAAAGACACTATTTTCTTAAAAAATTTATACAGAGGTACCATCTGCTTTTCAAGCCATAAGCCCATGCAACTAATCTGCCAAAAGAGAGTGCCTTTTTCTAATTTGCACAAAGAAGACATAGGAGAGTGGCCCTGACTATCCACTTTCTAACATGATCAGTCATTTTTTTCTCTTTTAAATGTCAACACTTAGAATGCCTTATCCATTTAAAGACCCTAACTCTCACACTTTCAAGATCTGCCTCGTGACTACTTTTCTTAGTTTTAGGTAAGAAGAAGAAAATTTTTTATATTATTCACATATTTATTTCAAGATTTGGTTGTTAATTATATATCTGTTTTCACAGTGTCTAGAAAGAATTTTGATTCACATGAGGAGGGTAAGTGTCTCACCTGATCATAGGGTCAGAAGTTGTGGAATCAGGAAGTAAACAAGTTAAGAATCATAACATCTATCTACTAATTTAAAGCAGTGTTGGTATGTTGGGTGTTTTCCTTCCCCACCCTAGGTGAAAAGATTGATAAAGAAAAATGAAGTATTGATTTACTTGTCCTTAAAAAATATTAAAACTTTTCACTGAATTCAGACAGTTTTTAAAAAATATAGTATTTATTAAAACTAAAAATGTTTGCTTTCAAATGATTTAGCATGATTGAACAGTTTCAACATATTGAGCCAACTGGCAGATGTGAGTTTGAATATATTCTCATAATGATGAGTTTCTCATACCAAATTCTTAAGCTGCCTCATAATGAAAATTAATAGAAGATTCTCAACCATAATATGTATTACACACCCAGCCATGATCTGAGAGAGGTGGAACTTTAAGTACTTCAGAGGTTGATTATTATCAACTTCTGCTTGCATGAAGATTTATATCATTGGCACACAGGATTTTATTCATCATTTCTACTGGGGGTAATTTTCCTTTTACAGATTAACATGGCCAACAGAAGTTTTCCTTTCACTTGCTTTATTTGATTTAAAGTTTATGTTTTACTAATCTCTCAGTATAAAACTTTAACAGATTAAACTGGTTTTATAAGATTACTGTAGATTACTAAACAATCAAAACCATTTTTCCACATACAAAAGCACCCAATAGTGTTTGTTATTTGAGCAGATCAGCATGAAATGAAAAGTATGATCCTTTCACTTTAATGTTAATTAAGTCTTGCACAGAGTTCATAGACATCTGAGAGAAGGAAACACATCAACCAAAGAGTAGTGTTTACATAAGATATATGGGAGACACAAGGTGAAAATAACTGAATTCATGGATTTAGGCCTTAGACCAGCCCTGTGGTTTTATGGAATCCTGTGGAGGAGTCTTTAAAATAATACACAGAATAAGAAGAATTGTGATTATTAATAAACTGACATTCAAAAGGTATTGTTTAAATTGCTAACAAAGAGTCATGATCTCTTGTGTAGCTGTAGGATGGTTGGCCCTGATTCAAGTTCATAAATTCCCATTGAGCTCTCATAGGATAGAGCCTAATTCCCATCAAAAACCAATTGGAGGGCTTCCCTGGTGGCGCTGTGGTTGAGGGTCTGCCTGCCGATGCAGGGGCCGCGGGTTCGTGCCCTGGTCCGGGAGGATCCCGCGTGCCGCGGAGCGGCTGGGCCCGTGAGACATGGCCGCTGAGCCTGTACGTCCGGAGCCTGTGCTCCGCGATGGGAGAGGCCACAACAGTGAGAGGCCCGCATACCGCAAAAAAAAAAAAAAAAAAAAACCAGTTGGAGAGGTCTGATATTTTTTAGGTCTGATATTATTTATGATCAGTGAAAAGAAAATTGAAAATATCCCACAAAATAATCAATCCCTCACTCAAGGTCTAAGATGATCTATTTTCACAAAACACATTAATCATATCTTATGGTACCTGGTGAACAATACCCCTTTGCGATTTCAATGAATCTATAATCTTTACAGTTTCCTTTAAATTTCTTATCACTAATATGGTTTAATGGAACTAGCAAACTAAATTACATGACTTATGCCAGTTTGTCATGGAGGTAATATTTACATTCATGTTAGTTTACTAATATTTGGACATCTGTATTTTGAATGAAACTATGTATGATAATTGATCAGAGAATCTCTCATTTTGTTCAGTTGCCACAGCAATCCCCTATAAATGTATTACTTGGAAAATCTGAAGAAAAACCCAATTATTTTACCATATTTACCCAATTATTTCTATCATATCATATCATATTAACCATATCTTCTGTGAAACTTCCTTTTTCCTTGGATTCTATCTTAAATACAGTATCCTTATGCCTCAGTTTCGGTATATATATATATATATATATATATATATATATATATATATATAACATAATACACCAAGGCTTCAACTTTCCCCTCAAGTCATGTAATTTCAAACCTTAGAGTAAGCTCAATCCCAATCAAATTAATATCATTTGAATTACCGTGGTTATTGTTTACTATAAACCAGTTACCCTCGAATAGCAACTTAAAACGACAAACATGTATTATCTCACAGTTTCTTTGTGTCAAGAATCTGCATTTAACTTATCTAGGTACCTCTGGCTCGATATCTGTCATGGGCCGTATTCAGGCTAAGCTAGGTCAGCTACACCTCTGATCTCACTGAAAGCTCAGCTGGGGAAGGAGGGTAATGTGCTTCCAAGCTCACTCATGTGGTTGTTGGTATATATCAGTCCCTTGCTACACATGCTCTCCAAGGCAGCTAGCTTTTCGCAGGACAACCAATCTGAGAACAAAAGAGAACACCAAGATGTAAGCCTAAGTTTTTATTAATATAACCTAATTTCAGAAGTGACTTCCTACCTCTCCTCTTGTATTCACTTCATTAGGAACAATGCACTAAATTCAGCCCACACTCAGTGGGAGGAGATTACTCATGGGTGTGAATCGCAGGAAGGGGGGATTATTAGGTGCTACCTAGAAGCTGCTTACCTCACTACTATTCTCAAATCCAAAATATTTAAATTTAAATTTAAATCTGAACTTGTGGGAGTCTCATCCCACATTAATAATCCTCCTGTTCCTCTGCAATAACACCCTTCTCCTTACCATCGAGGGTCAAAGATTCATATATGTTCACTCCTACTAAAACTCTGATATAACTTGCTGAGACTCAATTTTCTATTACATTTCACTTGGATGTGCCTTTCTCATTTCATAGACACCATCTTAACTCAGACCCCATCATCTTTTTCTTGATCAATTTAATTATCTTTACAACTGGCCTTATCGCTTAAATTCATATCTCACACTACTGCCTGAATACTTTTCCTACCATGCAATTTTATCAAGAACTGTCAATCTAAACCTTTCAGTTGTTCCCCTATTGCCTACAGGACAAAAGTCCAAGCATCTTAACTGGACCTCAACCTGATTTTTACTTAATTCTCCCTATTTTTCTGAGTCAGTCCTGTATTCTAGCCAAATTAGCCCATTCACTGTACCCTGTAATGTTTTGAACACTTCTAGCTGTATATCTATGTCCTCACAGTTCTTGGATGACTTTTCAACAATTTCCAGTCCCAGCACCCTTCAAGATCCGTTCAAATCCAATACCCTGTTCAATCACTCTGTACTCACTTATTAAAAATTAAAATACTTTTTCCCAGATACCAAGCACTACACGAATTAGTAGCAAACATCAGTTATTTTAAGTTACTCTGTTCTGGATGTCTGTTATACAGAATTTCTGTGCCAATGGTTACCTAACTGATACCAGATCCAAATGCATATGTCTAGTAGGCAGCTATCAAATAATCAAGAGCTTAGGAGAGAGGCTTAGACTGTTAAGCCATCCCTTGTCACTTCAGCTGAAACTGTTTTCCTTTCCTAGAATTCCTCTACAATCTGTGCCTAGACAGCTAATGTTATAATTATCACATCCAATCTCATATTGTGAATTATCTTTTTTAATTCATAGACTCCATATCCCGGCTGGATCATACAAATTTAACTATGTTTTTTTTGTGCTTTGCATAGGTAAGCACTGAAGAAAAATTTATTAGATTGATGATTGGATAATACAAAAAAATATTTTAGTCTAAATCGCATCACATTAGTTAGCCTGTGAAGTTCTTACCATTCTGTTTCTTTTTAAATTTATTTCCCATTTATCATATCCAAGTAATTCTACCAATAAATACTTGAGCATCTCTTTTTTCCTAGAATGAATTGTCTGGTAAAGTTGCCCCATTAGAAATAATTAAATATCCAAATGACTTTACTCTTAAAATAGAAGTGTTAGTATAAAAGATTATTTAGCACTTCTATTAGGAAATAGGAATTTAACTGCCTTAACCATGAATATAAAGATATCGTCAAAACCTTATATACTTACAGCCAAATAAACAATGTCAAAGGATCAAAGTTTATGTTTATCTACAGACTCAGAATTTCAAACCAAGACTTTGCCACTTATGCATTGCAGAAAGTAAGGGGGAAAGAGTTCACCAGCCAGCAGCTGAGAATCCCCACACCACCGTTCCTGAAAGAATCACAATTGTAACCTGTCATTTAAATACACTGACACGTTCCAACCACCTAGAGGGGTGGGATAGGGAAGGAGGGAGGGAGACGTAAGAGGGAAGAGATATGGGGATATATGTATATGTATAGTTGATTCACTTTGTTATAAAGCAGAAACTAACACACCATTGTAAAGCAATTATACTCCAATAAAGATATTAAAAAATTAAATAAATAAATATATTGACACATTCCAAGATTCCTTTCCAAATTTCCCTCATGATCTGCAGGGAAGGGAATCCTTGTAATACTCAGGGAAGATGAAACCTCAGATGCTCAGTGAGTTGGGGCAAAGAAAGTTTTAAGACTTAAACCTGAAAAGAGCTATTTAAAAGGATACAAATAATATACATTTGGAAATCAAAATAATTATTCACGAAAGCACCCTGGAATTATCAAAGAGTTACATTTGTCCAAAAGAGTAAAATACTGAGGATCTACAAAGAGCCACAGTGCTCATATTAGGAAATAAAAATTAAGAATTTGTTAAGTCAGATCTTTATATTTTAGCAAACATGGCATGAAGTTCTGTTTACGATGGATGGGCTGATTTTGTTAACATGAGCTAGGAAACCAGGAGATTAGGGGAGCCCCTTCCCAGGTCCCAATGGTGAAATGATAGGTTTGAATTAATCATTGTGGACACATTACCCTTGCCAGCGATTGGTTCAGGAATGAACAGGTAAATAAGTCCTAGGTGTTAAATGTGAATTTCTTGGTGACTTAAGGGCAATTTTTGTGGTCAGAAAAATAATTCATATATTTACTTTGATTTTTTTAAATTATAATTCATTTTATTAAACTTTAATATTTAAAAAAACTAGTTTTCCTTAAGCTTTCAGCTTATAGATTTATTATAATTACAATGATACTCTAACAAGTTTTAATAATGGGTTTTAGAGACCATTTGATTAATGTTTGGCACCATTTACAAACTTAGTTAAGCAACTTCAAACATTTTAATCTGTATTTATAAATTAAATGTATTTAAATGCATTCAAATTTTAAAATACTTGAATTATTTTAATACAAACTCTTTGAGTTCAAAAATAACTCTTATATTTAATAAATTAAACTTATTAGTATGATGAATATGTTCTCATGAATGTTTCAACATTGTACGTAAACCTAGTAATATTTTAATGTAAAACACAGATCAAAATTGATAACTTAATTTTATATTTTAAATCAGAATAACCAAGCTGATTTGTAAGTCTAAGTCTACTGAACCAAGTTTCTTAAAAATTACAATTACATAAAACATCAATTATATAATACCATAGTTTGATTATCTTCAACTTTTTCACACTGAATTCTCAATCTCCCCAGGGTTGAAAGGTGCTTAACTATTTAGGTTATAGTTATGCCATAATAGGCAATTTTGAGGAATAACCTCCCCATCAGTGTGATTGCTTAACAACCATATATTTCACCTGTGTCACTGTTTTGGTTTTTTTTTTTTTTTTTTTCACACACCCTGATAGGGCTCCTGGTTCCTCTTTATAGTCTAAAACAAGAATTTTATAACTAAAAGTTGTTCTTGCACCTTGGAGTCAGCAGAATCTGTCTTCAGTTTACACACATGTAAATGATATTATTGCACTTTGCATTTTTTAGTAAAAATGAGAGAGAGAGAGAGAGAGAGAGAGAGAGAGAGAGAGAGAGGGAGAGAGAGAGAGGGAGAGAGAGAGAGGGAGAG